>NW_006289819.1:2730943-2733782 GCF_000327345.1 Myotis davidii | reverse complement strand
AAGGCACCAAAGCCATGTTTCTTCGTTGTCTATGGTTAATACTGACTTTATTCCCACTCTACTATTTGAAATGGATTGCTTGTCCTCCAAGAATGGAAATATTCTACCCCAACAGGAACATATGCAGTAACCTGACCTGTATCTTGTGCCCATAAACAAATACTCCTTATTCTGGAGGCATTCACATCTCCAACTTCTAAACTTTGAAAGCACATGCTCTCATTTCCAAGCCCACTCCCACCTCCAAATCCTCTGGAGCACACAACCTATGTAGCATCGCCAACTATGGGGCCCATATAACCCAGGAACCACCTCAGTGGAGAGTATGTATCTCTCACTCCTAACATCCTCATTCCTTCAGGGGTAATATATATGGAGCTTCCTTTGAAGAAGAGACCATGATAATCCTAGTTGGTTTTGTCAGTGGGTAGAGCAACTGCCTGTGAACTGAAGGGTTCCAGGTTTGATTCTAGTCAAGGGCACATGCCTAGGTTGTGGGCTCAATACCCAGTGTGTGTGTGTGTGTGTGTGTGGCGGAGGCAGCCGATCAATGATTCTCTCTCATCATTGATGATTCTATCTCTCCCTCTCCCTTCCTCTCTGAAATCAATAAAATATATATTTAAAAAAAAAAAAAAGAAGAGGACATGATGTGCTCAAATTTAGGATTTGCAAAAGATGGCTCTCTTGCCCTACTCTGGTAATATTCCTCAGGTTCTGACTGCTCTGCTTTCTCCTCTTTGGGGCCCCTGGCGAATGAGATTGTCTTCCAGGGTTATATCTAGCATGGAGAAAACAGCAGCTGTGAAATCTCAAGATCTTACTCAGCACTGAGTTCATCCTGAAGGTGGGAGCTCACTGAATCACTGACACCTATTGCCTAGGACCTCTCCTTCTCCAGCTCTGTCCTAAGGTTGGGATTGGATCATTGTTGAGCCTCCCTTTTGATCTTTGCCCCAGTCACCCATTTTCTTCCCCTTCTGATGTTTATTGTTGTCTTACCTAGCTAGCTTACTTTAGTTAACCTTGTACTTTCTTGGGAAACAGCCAAGATAGGTAGGTTGTAGCTAAGTGCTCCTTCCAACTGCATAAGGGGTCCTGGCATTAGAAGTGAGATGGAGAGGCTGTGTAGTGCCCACCTCCCACCCTGCTGCTGGGAAAAGAAGCTGAACTCTGTAGGAATGCCCTAGTGCAAGGCTGGTCCCCTTTCCCACCCCCATCTCACCTCCCCCAGGCAGCTGGGAACAGCCTCTCCCTTTGTCTGAGCTTCTTGTCCGGAATAATCCTCCTCTGGACAATGTGTTCTCTGTGCCCTGTGGACACAGGAGCCGTATGAGCTGATCCCAGCACCAGGCAGGACGGAGGCTGAATCCTTCCAAACGCCCACCCTGGGTCAACTCCTGAGTACTGTCCAGAGAAACTACTGAAGGATGTACATTTTCTTTCATCTGCTTCAGATTTGGGGGGATAACTTACTGAATTTTAGCAACAGGCCAGAAGTAGGGCCAGGGGCTTTGGTCCCCCCCCCACCCTTTTTTTAATCAGTCCTGACAGTTCATTGTGCCTAACTGGGGAGGCTTGATATGACTCTGGCCTTACAGCCTTGAACACATAGGGGCTAACATTTGGAAGGGATTTGCCACCCTGTATGGCTACAAGCCTGTACAGCATGTTACTATACTAAATATGGTAGGCACTTGTATCTAAACATAGAAAAGGCACAGTAAAAATAGTATAAAAAATGTATAGGGCACTTATCATGAATGGAGCTTGGATTTGCTGAGTGAGTCAGTGAGTGAGTGGCGAGTGAATGTGAAGGCCTAGACCCTAGGACCTGGCTGTGCACTACTGTAGACTTTACCAACACTGGGCACTAGCATCACCACAAGCACACGAGTAATGCATTGTACCACGACATGATGGCTGTGACATCACTAGGCAAAGGGAGGTTTTCAGCGCTATTAATCTTATGGGACCATCGTTGTATATGCAGTCTGTTTACCAAAATGTCGTGTGGCGCATGACTGTAATCTGAAGGGCTTCAGAGTAAGCCACCAGATTCCCTAGGGATCTTTATTTTATTTTTATTTTTTTGCCATTACATTTACTTCACTGGAAAAGTTTGGAAAACAGCTTAGATTTCTTAGAAAGGCAAATAAGATTCTGTGTGATCTAGCCCCTGACTTATTTTCTGTATTATCCTATCACTCACTCTATTCCCCAGGTATACAGACTTTTTTCAGCCTCCATTTCTTTAAAATTAAAATGTCTTTATTGATATCAGAGAGAGGAAGGGAGAGAGAGAAACATCAGTAATGAGAGAGAATCATCCATCGGCTGCTTCCTGCACGCCCCCTCCTGAGGATCAAGCCTGCAACCCCAGCACGTGCCCTGACTAGCAATCGAATTTTGACCTCCTGGTTCATGGGTCAATGCTCAACCACTGAGTGACATCGGCCGGTCCAGCCTTCATTTCTTTATTCCCACTGGTCCCTCCACATGGAACACTTTGCCCCATCATTCTGTCTGATGAATACCCACTCATCCTTCAAAATTCAGCTCATGAGTCATTCCTCTGTGAACCTTTCCAACAACCCAATCTGTCCTCAATTCCTTGCCACTCCCACTGGTAAGGTCAATTACCTCCTCTTTTATGCTCCACATTTGTACCTTGTACATACTAAGTCTAGCTCTTGCTGCCCTTTACTGTCCCCCAAGTTCAAGCACATTAAACTTTCAGGGTTTGAATCCCAGTTTTTCCACCTAGGAATTGTGTGATCTTTGGCAAGACAATGTGTCTTGTATTACAGCATCTGTAATGTAGCATTTGGGGTAAAAG
>NW_006289819.1:2724995-2730438 GCF_000327345.1 Myotis davidii | reverse complement strand
CTGGTGCCTCTCTCTTCTTCCTTCTCACTCTGATTGCTCTGGTTCAGGCCTTCATTGTGTCACATCTGTGCCTCTCAGCTGTTCTCTCAGGTGGTCTCCATTCCTCATTTTTCTCTTGATAATATAGCTTACTGTCATCAGGTTTATCTTCGTAAAGAGCAGTGGGGATCATACCAACCCCCTTTCTTAAAAATCAGGGACACACCCAATACAAATGAAACTCCTCATTCTTCTTAAAAATAATTTTTTTATTGTTATTGATTTCAGAGAGGAAGGGAGAGGGAGAGAGAGATAGAAACATCAGTGATGAGAGAGAATCATCGATTGGCTGCCTCCTCCAACCAGTAATTGAACTGTGACTTACTGTTTCATAGGTCGATACTCAACCACTGAGCCACACTGGGCAGGAAAAAGTCCTCGTTCTTTCATTCAAAACACTGCATGATAGGGGCCACCCTACTTTTTAACCTTCTATCATAAGTAGGCCTTTCATTCACCTTATTCTTTAACCAAACAGAGTCACTGTGCTTTCCTCCATTCATCCCTTCATCCACACTTTTCCTCAGCCTAGAATACCTATTTGCTTCCACCTTGCTATGTGACCTTGAAAAGATCGTTCACCCTTTCTGATCCCATTCTTTTCATCTGGTAAGCAGTGATAACAGTACCTTACAAGGCTGAACCATAAGAACACCTGGAAAGCAACTGGCCCATGCTTGCCAGAGAAAGTACTGAATAGTAAGCTACATTTTCTCTTTTACCCTCTTGGCTCTTCTCACACATCTTCCAGATCTTGCTAACTCTTCCATTTTAAGAATCTCCCCGAGTTTGTCTCCTATCCCAAAGCTTCCCCTTTTCTCTCTCCAGAGCTCTTCCTGAAGGTTTTATCACAGCCCTCTTCCTTCTGACTTTCTTTTTCAGTGATCAGTTCAGGGAACACTCTTTGATACCCATGGCATTGGCTACCTACTCTTGTGCCTGACCTCTCAAGAGTCCAGGCAAACCCCCAAATTCCAGATGATATGAGTGTTTGTAAACAGCCTCTCCCTTCTGCCAGCCAGATGTCTTTCCAGCTCCATTTTCCTCAGCCAAGGTCCCAGCCTTAGGCAGTGTATACCTTCTATCTGGCTAAGGCCCAGGGACATGTAGAATGATTAACTGACAAACCCTTCACCCTCATCTTGGCTCCCTTGTCCTCACAGACTCAGCACTCCCCTCAACTCCCCCGTGTGAGTGCTGTGTAGAAAGTGCCCTTTGTCCTTTACAAGATGGGCATGGGGAAGCTTGACACAGCCCCTAGGAGGCTACCTGACACTCCTGTTGTCCCTCAGCCTAGACCCTTAGTTTCTATTGTTCTTAGATGACAACAGCCCCATCACCACCACCACCACTACCCCCCCCCGCCCCGCCTCTCCCATACTCTATTCCACTGCTCCACCTGCTCACGCACTCACTCACTCACTCCCATATAGATATACCTTATTTTTTACTTATTGCCATTCCTGTTTGTTTGATTCCACTTTCCTTTAATTTTTCTGCTGAAATATAAAGCCTAAAATAATGATAGAGTTGTTAGAGTTTATACAGGTGACAGTTTTCAGACTAAACCCATGGAGAAAGTAAATCCATGCCTTCTGGGGAAAGAGGGTGGAGAAGGACCCCTTAGAGAGCAGTGAGTGAGGAGGCAGTCAGACAGGATGGGACCCAGGGGAAATTGTCACCTGATTTCCGGTCATCCTTATCAATATTGTGAGTTCCTGGCCTTGGCTGGGTCGCTCAGGTGGTTAGTGTTGTCCTGATATGCCAAGGTTGCGGGTTCTATCTTTGGTTAGGGCATATACAAGAATCAATCAATGGATGCATAAATAAGTGGAACAATAGATTGATGTTTCTGCCTTTCTTTTTCTCCCTCTCTCTCTCAAATCATAAATAAATTTTTTAAATTAAAAAAAAACAAAACAAAACTGAGTTCCTAGACCCCTCCAGTTTATCAGCCTGCCCTGGTGTGGGAACCTTCACTGAACCCTCTGACCTCCAAGGCCTTCCACCTGGCCTCCCCACAGGTCCCAAACTCTTCCATTTCCTCCCGGTCCATTGACAAACTTACTCTTCTTTTTCACACATCTCAGTCTGTGAGGTGTATGCTGGAGCCCATTGTTTCCTTCCACACAGTACATAAACACACTCAAGCCTCTTCCCATTAAAAAATCATCAGAATCAATATGGAGGTGAGAGCCAGGCATTGATATTTTAAAAGCTCCCCAGGTGATTCTAGTGTGCAGCCAGGACAGAAAAAGATAATAAAATTCAAACCATGGAATACAGGGCTCTTCATAAACTGACTCCAGCCTAGATTTCCTGCCCTTACCCATATGCCCTCTGAGCTAGAGCCACACCAAACTATCTAGAGCTCCCTAAACCTGCCACATGTCTAGCTTCTGTGCCTTTAAACACATGCTTCCCTCTGCCTGTAATGTCTTTCCCTCCCTTCTATAAAGTGTCCTTTAATGCTCAGCAAAGGTGTCATTTCTGTGAAACCTTCAAGAGCTAACTCCCACCTTGGAGTACAGTGTCCCCCACCCCTACCCTTATGCTTTCATAATCTCTGGATTTATCTCTGTGGGAATACGTAACACTTGCTACTCAAATTATTCATTTATGTGTCTTTCTTCCCCACTAGACTGTGAGTATTTTACAGGAATCCCACAGCCATGGGATGCCATTTGGTAGGACTTGGGGTTAAGTGGTCCATATCAGATATTTGAAGATGCTTTCTCCCAGGACGAAGACAAAAATCAAATGAAGTGAGTCTTTCAGCATGTTCATTCATGTAATAAATCAGCATTTACTGAGGGCTTGCCATGGTCTTTTTGCCAGTGTGGTCCAGGTGAATACATGGATAGTTGAAGTTCCCTATTACTGTGATTGGCCTCTGGGATAGTTTTGTTGTCAATAATGGTCTGCTTTGATCTTCTCTAGTTCATCTCTAGATGGACACTGAATCCAAAACCTCTCAATAGCACTCTCAGAAAAGTGCTTTGTACAGTAAGCATTTAGGAAATATTTGTTAAATGAATGCTCATGAATCTACATACACATGTATACCTTCTTGATATACTGGTTACCCCCACCTTGTCTACTAAATGTTGAGATAGAAACAGTGCTATGCACTTCACGTGGGTTATCTCCTTTAATCTTATTTTTTTAATATATATATTTTTTATTTCAGAGAGGGAGAAGGAGAGAGAGAAACATCAGTGATTAGAGGTAATCATTTATCAGCTGCCTCCTGCATGCCCCCAGCTAGGGATTGAGCCTGCAACTCGAGCATATGCCCGGACTGGGAATTGAACCGTAATCTTCTGGTTCATAGGCCGATGCTCAACCACTGAACCACACTGGCCGTGCTCTTTAATCCTTCACAACAATCCAATGAGATAGGTACTGTTGTCCCCATTTTCTAGAAGGTCAGCAGCTTACAGAAAGTCACACAGGTACTAACTGGAAGATTTTAACTCAAGCCTTTGGAGACAGTTCTGATCCTGAAGCCACTGAAGTATGCGTGGAACACATTAGGCTTTCAATAAATATTTATTGACTCAATGAATACTGCTACTCCAAGGAAGTAGAAGGGCTTTTGAATTCTTACTATCCTCCCCTCCTTGACTCTTGGTCCCTCGACCTCCTTCCCTTTCTCACATTGTTTCATTCACTCTAATATTCACTCAACAAACATGCAGGGTCAAATGAGCCAGGTGCTGGACTGGATGCTGGAGACAGAGACTACTAAGACATAGCCCCTGCTGAGAAGAACTTGGGGTGGGGGAAGGGTGATACAAATAATTACATTGTTGTAAGGTTATGAGAAAGGGGAGAGGAACGATTTATTGCCTAGGAGACTCCTTGTATCTTGTGTTGAGCCAGGGAACAAGGCTTGGAGAAGTGGGGAGTATGAAGGATGCTGACATCTTTGGGGAATGGTTAAAGCATAGGATGTGGCCCAGGAGAATGGCACAGGTGGAACGGGAGACTGAGCCAGATCAGGTATGCCTTAGTGTACAATTTGAAGTTTGAGCCTTTTGAATAGTTGAATTCTTCTGCCATTTCCTGTTAAGGGCAGGCACTAATGGGCTGGGTCATAGGTATACTTTGGTTCTGACCTCTTCCCTCTAAGACAGAACTTCTATATAGCTACATCCAACCATTTAGGAACATATTATTTCTTTCAAACCACTGTCTTCTCTGAATTCCTGTTCTACCTGCATTTGCACCATCCAATCCTATAAGCAGTTATTAGATCATTATATGCAAAGCACTATTCCAGGAGCTACTGAAGAAAAAGATTTCATTTCACTAAAACCTAGTCACCCCCAAGAATTCAGTCCAGTTGAGTGTGGAAGAGGGAAAATCTCACAGTGTCTGCCTCTCCATTCCGATCAATTTCCAGATCTTCTTAGGTCAGGCTGTATCTCTCACTGGTCTCTCCAATGCCCTCTTCATACTGGCTGCCAGAGTGAAGTGATTCAACTGGATGGTAAACCCCTGCAGGGACAGCTCTGCCTTATTCTCGGATGTGTCACCAGCACCTTGCAGATGGCAGGTTGTCTATAAATATTTGATGAATTATTTGATAATACAAGCCTGATTATAGCCTCCTCAAAAATCTTCACTGTTTCTCCACTGCTTCCAGAATAAAGTCAAAGTGCCCGGTTCGACCTTCAAGATCTACATTCAGCCACAGCCACAGCCAGCTTCACTTTCCTTCTTTCCCTTTCACTGCCTGGAAGGCCAGTGTAGCCAGCCAGTGACTCACTCCCTGTTCCTGCCCCAGGCCACTTGTGTGTGTGTATGTGTGTGTGTGTGTTTAAATAAAAAGCAAATTAAATACTTTATTACAGTTTAGTGCTTTCTTAAATATCATATAATATCAAACACAGTGAGACACAAAACACACATGTGCATAGCATGTAACAAGGGTTTCACTCGATGCATTTCAGACCACACCATCTGCCGCCCGGCCTGTATAGGGCAGAGGGGCTATACCCCAGCCACTTGTATTTTCCCACCTCCATGACACGACATCCTCAGCGACTCCTAATGCTAGGGCTCATCCAGACGTATGGGCTCGGAGCGAAGGCTTGCGTGCCCAGCTGCTCCCTCCTACAGAGACCTCCCTGCTACTGTGGCTCATGGCCGCCCAGGTCTCCCCCTTTCTAGAGGGGGCTCTCAGAGGAAGGGCTGAGCCCTGGAACTTTTCCCAGGGTCCTAAGCTGGGTGGGCCTGCCTGCCCACGCAGATGTGTTGGTCGTGTTGGCGGATTAATCACCCGAAGGCCCAGAATAAGGCCATTCATGGGCTGAATGTCAGGAAGAAGCAGGTTACGACTCTGGCGGCCCTACCCAGGCCGCGCGAGCTGACAGCGGCGGGCTGAGTGATGCCGAGG
>NW_006289819.1:2711954-2724016 GCF_000327345.1 Myotis davidii | reverse complement strand
AGGGCCGAGCCCAGTTGAGGCTGGACTGCCCCTCCTGCCTCAGCCGAAGACCCAATCAGCAAGCGCCCCCCACCCGGCCCGCCCCCTCCCCCTCTGGTGACAGAAAGTCGGCCCAGCAGATGAGGAAGTGGCAGGCAGGCTGGCCCTGGGGACTTCTCTCTGGCCCTGCTCCCTCCGAGCCCTCCACTGCTGCCTGCCTGGCCCCCCACTGGTGAGTCTGGACCTTTCCTGGGCGGGCGCTCCACGTGCCCGGGGCCCCCTGCCTGGCTCGCCCGGCCCTGCCCTGCCCTGGCTGTGGGCGAGGCTGTTCCTGGGGAGAGTGAGTGGGAGGTCCCAGCTCTCTGGGGCTGGGCCTCTCCAGCAACCGCCCTCCCGTGCGTGGACCCCATTTACTCAAACCTAGGCCTTCCTCCACCACCTCTAGGTCTTATCCCTCTTCCCTCTTGTCCCCTCCCTCCCTCCTCCCTTCTCTTCCCTCCTCTTTCCCCCTCCCCCTCCCTCTGCCTGTTTCCTTTTCCCTTCCATCCATCTTAAAAGGAAGAACCGAGTTCCCCTGCGGGGACACACCCAGATTCCTCTCTAGCTTGGAGAGAGGTCCTTTCCAGAACCTTGAGCCACTCCTGACCTCCAGGGTGCCTGCGAGTGTGGTGGTTGAGAGAGATAACAAGCTGGCAAACTCATGGGTCAGGAAGGAACTGTGTGTTAGAGCACATGTTACCCTCTCCTGGTCGGCCCTCCCACAGAATAGGCGAACAGCAAAAATATGATTGTGAATGAATGAATGAATGAATGATCGTCATCTGTGAAAAGAGATCTGTATGCTTGACCGAGGACAGGTGTGTGTCAGCATGTGGTATGGGTGATTTTATATACATTCCCTGCTAAGTGGGCTGTATGAGCTTATGTATGTGACCACATTTATCTGTGACTCATGTATGTGTGAGCATAAGCATTTGCACATGGTAATGTAGGACCGAGGAGGATGTGTGAGTGTTTAGGGCGTGTTCACTAGAGTGAATGTATTTTTGGAGCAGGTCTGAGTTTTAGAAACTATGCATGTCAGCGTCCACGGAGGCTTGTTTGGGTGGTGTGGCAGAGGAGGGCAGTTGTTGCCGGCAGGAGTTGTGTAGGCTCCATGTGTGCATATGTGTGCTAGCCCTTGGTGATATGGTCATTGGGTGGGTGAGGGGAGAGCTGTGTGAGAGGCAGGTGTGTGTGAGACCATGTGTGTATGGAAGGACTTGGGCCTGACGATGGTGGGGCAGTTGGGGGTTGACATGGAGGTTGGGGGAGCGTCTGTGGGATGGGGGCCCAGTATGTGTGTGTGACGGGTGCATGTGCAGCCTCGGTGGATGTGTCAGGTGTGTTCTTCACTCAGTACCTGCGCAGGTCGCTCTCAGAGCATCTGCTGCCCGGGCTGTTCAGGGACTGCATTATCCCTCTGGGACTTCGTCAGAGCCCCAGGCTCCCCTGGGTCTGGCTTTTGTGCCCCAGTGAGCCCTCCTCCGTCATTCCTTGAGGTCCTGAGGGGGAGAGGGCCTAGATCATTAGACTCCTCCCTGAGGGAGGGGAAGATTCCTGAGACCTCCCCCACGTCCCCACCTCCTCACATGCCACTGGCTTCCCTGCCCCTCCCTGGGAGAGAAGGGTGATAGTACCCATTTAAAGTAGGACAAACTGAGAATTTATGGCTAGTTTAGCAGATGCTGGGTGTGGGTTTTCTGCAGTTCTCTTTGCTCCGAGGTTTGGGCTGGGACTGGAGCCTCAGCAGGTTTGTGATTCAAAACCTAAAACCTTAGACCATCTGGCTGATCTAGAGAGGGTGGGTAGACGGTGAGTCCCACCTTTACTTGGCTTTCTCAATCCTCGTGGGTCCTGCTCCTCCAGGCACTGACCTGTGGCCTGGACCCACCCTCCACCCCATGTGCAGTGCAGCGGGGGTGGGTGGAGGGCGGGGCTGCCGCCAGATCTAGTCAGACAGGTGGAGCTGCCAGGGCAGGAGTCTCAAAGAGCCAGGCTCCCAGAGAGGAAGGGCAAGAGGAGAGCACCGGAGAGGAGCCGAGAGGCTGGAGGTGAGAGTCTGGAGGGCCCAGAAGAGCCTGGGAATGTCTCAGCAGGGGAGAGGAGGAAGGGGCAGGCGGGATTGGGAGGTGAGAGTCCCGGAAGGGACAGGAGGGACCAACCAAGAAGGGACAGGATGGGCAGGAAGGGCTGGGAAGTGAGAGTCCCGGCAGGGCAAAGGAGGGACCCTCGGGAGAGGGGAGTCCTGGGAAGGACAATCCCAGGAGAAGGGCATCTGGAAATGGGCCAGGAGAGGTTGGAGGGGAGGATCCCTGGAGAGAAGAACGACCCAGAGCTGGAGAGGCCAAAGGCTTTGGTGAGGAAGGGAGAGGCAGTTCATTCGGGAGATGAATTTTCTGTAAGTGAGAGGTAAGACTTTCTAAAAAGAGATCAAAATTGAGAGTTTTCTTATGGAGGAAGAGGGGAGGGTCATGAAGTAAAAACCACCAGAGAAGAGCAGAGAGTGAAGAGAAGAGAGGAAGGTGTGGAGAGGAAGGGTGGAACAGCCCTTCCCAGGCAGGCAGGATGTGTGGGAAGCAGATGCCCCTGCCAGACTGTCTCCTCCTACCCCTAGCCCCAGCAATTCCTTCCTCTCTCTGTTATATCCTTTTGCGATGAGTATCGGGGGTTGTCTGGTCTCTGTCCTGTCTGTGGGTCAGGGGTAAGATGGGAGAACACAGCCCTGGCTGACACCCGCCTTCCATATCTCCCCAGAGTCGTTAACTAGGATGGAAGCTCTTGTGAACGTGTACCAGAGCATGATGAAGCATGGGGGTAAGATGCTGTCCACCTGCCCTACCTCCCTCCTGCCCTGAGATCTCTGGGTCTAGGGCTGTTCACCTAATGGAAAGCCCTACCAACCCCTTTGACCCTTTGTGACCTGACCTCATATCTGTACACCTGATTGGGACCCTTTGAACCCTGTGGCACTTCCTGACTCCTTTGATCCTTATTTGCAGATCCCCGGATACAGGGCTACCCTTTGATGGGGTCCCCCTTGCTAATGACCTCCATTCTCCTGACTTATGTGTACTTCGTTCTCTCACTTGGGCCTCGAATCATGGCCAATCGGAAGCCCTTCCAACTGCGTGGTTTCATGGTTGTCTACAACTTCTCACTGGTGGCCCTCTCCCTCTACATTGTCTATGAGGTGGGACCCCGGGATGCCTAGGCTTTAATTTCTGCTGGCAGGGTAAGGGGCAGGCCTTAGAGCCAGAGCATGCATCTCCTTTCCAGAAAGTCTCAGATCCATCTCTTCAACTAGAAAACGGGAGGGAATGGGGGGAGGGAGCGCATTCTGGTGGTCTAATCCACATCCCATTTCTAGTTCCTGATGTCTGGCTGGCTGAGTAGCTACACCTGGCGCTGTGACCCTGTGGACTTTTCCAACAACCCGGAGGCACTGAGGGTAAGTAGGAGGGAGTTTGAGGGGCGGGGGTGTCTACACCGTAAACAACCTGGGGATAGGAGCAATTTGGGTGTGACCTGTGTTCATGGGCCAGTTTAGAGAGGCTCTAGTTAGTAGTGAGGGGTGGGGTCCTAAGGCTGCCCTGACTTCTTGCAGATGGTTCGAGTGGCCTGGCTCTTCCTCTTCTCCAAGTTCATTGAACTCATGGACACGGTGAGAGCATATGAAATGAAAACTTGAGGTGGGGGAGAAAGGAGTGAGAGGCCCTGACTCTGAAACTCCTTTCCCCTCTGCTCAGGTGATCTTTATTCTCCGGAAAAAAGATGGACAGGTGACCTTCCTACATGTCTTCCATCACTCAGTGCTTCCCTGGAGCTGGTGGTGGGGAGTGAGAATTGCCCCAGGTGAGTGGTGAAGGCCATTGGGGGAAGAAGAGGCAGGCACTGGGGATTAGAGGCTCGACTCTCCTGACCCTGTTCATTGTCCATCCACAGGAGGAATGGGCTCTTTCCATGCCATGGTAAACTCCTCTGTGCATGTCATCATGTACCTGTACTATGGACTATCTGCCCTTGGCCCTGTGGCTCAGCCCTACCTTTGGTGGAAAAAGCACATGACAGCCATCCAGCTGGTGAGGGGCCTGGACCTGGTCTATACCATCCCAATACTACTAGTCTGGATCCTTCCTTTATCCAGCCTCTCTCACCTTTGATACTATCCCCCCACTCAGTGTTCAGTCTTTCTCTACCCCTTCCCTCCAGCCCTCTCAGTATTCCCTCTGACCCTTGCCTTTCTCTTTCCTAGATCCAGTTTGTCCTGGTCTCGCTGCACATCTCCCAGTACTACTTCATGCCCAGCTGTAACTACCAGTACCCAGTCATCATCCACCTCATCTGGATGTACGGCACCATCTTCTTCGTGCTCTTCTCCAATTTCTGGTATCATTCTTACACCAAAGGCAAACGGCTGCCCCGTGTAGTTCAGCAAAATGGAGCTCCAGGTACTGCCAAAGTCAAGGCCAACTGAGAACCATGCTCTTGCTAGGCGCCCACCTAAGTGCCTCAGGACTGCACCTTGGGCAGCATCCATCATTGTCCTCCCCAACTACACCTGTGACCAGGGATTATGTGGTCAGGACTGAGCAGGGGACAAGCCTTCCCCTCCCCACAGCTGGTACACAGGGACCACAGCTTCCGTTCCTCACCCACTTGTCCCAGCCAGCCCCAGGGACGTGGCCTCGTTGCCCTCTGCCACTCGAGCTGGGGGCAGAAAGGGCTGGACGCTTACTTCCCCCTCCCTGCCTTAAACTTGGGAGAGAAGCACTCAGGACTGGCCCCCACCAGGGTCTTGTGGCCTTTTTCCTCACACTGAAGAGGTCAGCAATAATCTGTCACTACGGACCCAGGCTCCCTCCTTCCCACCCATACATCCGAGTGGGTGGGAGGCCTGGGAATACAGCCTGTGGAGGCTGCTCACTCGTGTCTTCATTAAAGGTGACAGAGGAAACTACTGCGGCTGTGTGTGTACGTATATGTAGGTGGAGGAGGTGGGGTACAAAGCCTGCTGTCCCTGTCAAGGCTCCCACAGGATGGACATTCTAGCTCTCAAACACAGGAGAGGACCCTTGAGAAAGCCAGAGACAGAGGTCATGCAAGGAGAAGAGAGACATGACTTTATTAGAAAAATAAAAAAAGCAAACATAAAAACTGAAGTGATGAGTTGGTCCTCAACGGATGCCTTGATGGATAAGGCTGCTTTTGGTTGCACTAGCCTTTTCCCGCTCCCGCCGCCGTGCAGGGTCCAACTCAAAGCAGCGCCACATGCGTAGGGTCTCATCTGCTGCTGCTGATGCCACCGTGGCTCCATCTGGACTCATGGCCAAACTTAGGACCCGGGCTGTGTGACCTGGGCATGAGAAAGGAAAAAGTAAGAGCAGCACATGAATGGAGACATACTACAACTCTCCAATTTTAAGGGCAAACCTACCTTTTTTGGGTTTTGTTTTTTTGTAACAGCTTTGAGATAATAATTTACATGCCATAAAATTTATTCTTTTAAATTGTACAATTCATTGCTTTTTAGTATAGTCACAAAGTTGTGTAATCATCACAACTATAATTCCAGACCATTTTCATCACTCCATAAAGAAAAGCACACATTACCCTTTCCCTCCAGACCCTGGTAACCATTAGTCTGTTATATCTTTCTGCATTTGCCTCTTCTGGATAGTCCATATAAATAATCGTACAATATGTAGTCTTTTGTGTCTGGCTTCTGTCATTTAGCACATACCTTTGAGCTCAGCCACCTTGACCATGGTTGGGTACTTCCAAATAACCAGCTGGTTCTGGGCAAAGCCATGACCTGAGATAAGTTCCTTGTAGTGGGAAGACCAGAGGATGGAGCACACCTGTGGAGAGGGGATGGTGTAGATACAGCATAGAGCCGACTACTCAAATCAAAGTAAGTCCATTCTAGAGTTAGGAACATTGCCAGGTCACTCAGACTTGAGTCGCGATGATCCTAACAAAAGCCTTTTGAGAATTATAACTGTTATCCATTTACAGATGAGGAATCGAGCAGAAGGAAGTTCAGCAAGTTGCCTAAGATCACAAGCAAGTTAAGTTAGTAGGTGACAGAGCCAGAATTTGAACTCTGGCTCAAAAGCCCAAATCTAGAATGAAGGTGGGCAGAATGGGTGTTGAATGGAAGGAGAAGCTGGAGTCGTTGCAGGGAGACTCACCAGCAAGTCATCAAATTCTAATGGATTTGGGTTATATGCTGTAGGTGATGGGGAACCATTGCAGGATTTAAGGACAGTAACATACCACCCAGACCACAGCAGAGGACAGACTAGAGGAGCTAAGAATACTGAGACCAGTGCACTGAGGGGAGGAAACACTTGTGAATGACATTCTGAGGTAAAACTGCTATCTTGGTGACTAGGTGAGGAGGATGAAAGATTCTAGGTTTTTTCAGATTTCTAAGTAGGTTCTGTTCTCTCAAAGAATATAAGAGGAGGAGGCGTAGGGACACATTTTAGGGAGGCAAAGGGAAGTAACAAGTTTAATTAGGAACCTATTAGGCTGGTGCCACCTATAGGACTTGGGACAGGAGAAGGGCCACAGGGTGTTGGAAATATGGATCTGGAGCTCCTGAGTGAGAGCTGATTTAGAAGTTTGGAAAACATCAGGGTACAGACTTAGTGAAGCCATTGAAGGGGACATGGTTGCCCAGGAAGAAGTAAAGAGTAAGAATGTATCTAGGAGTGAGAGACTAGAATAGGTGAAAGACTACCTGGGAGTGGGCATCCACAGCATTCAGACAGGCCCCAGAGCAGACGTTCCAGATGCGAATGTGCCGATCACTGGTGCCCCCTCCAGTTGCCAGTATATTGGACTGCCAGGGACACCAAGCTACAGCCTAGATGGGACAAAAGTGGAGTTGGCAGGGAGTTATAGAGGGTCCTAGACTAACCTAGTCCAATCCCAGCATCCCATCTCCCTGTAATATTCCCCAGGTTCTGGGTGAGGGTCTGCAGAGGCCCCAGCTGAGCCCCTCTTACCTTGACAGCCCCTTGATGCTGGGTGAATGTCTGCAGGGGAACCCAGCCCGCCTCTAAAGCAGCACTAGGCCACACATTGACCAAGTTATCATTGCCACCACTGGCCAAATGTCGTCCATCTGGGGACCAGCGCAGCCCACACACTTCCTGGCTGTGACCACTCAGTGTGGCCACATGGTGTTCGGCTACCCGAACATCATGGTGATGGATGTGACCAGAGCGTGAGCCACTGCAAGAAGGAAGATGGGAATCAGGTCCTGTGGCAGTGCCAAATGCCACTGTAGGGCAAAGCTGCTTCCCTTCAGGGGTGTACAGTGGGGGGAGGGCAAAAAAAAAATCATAGCCTGATCTTGCAACAGACTAGCAAAAACCACTGACCTGGACAGTATGTAGCTATTCCAACACAGGGCGCCCACTCGGGCAGAATGACTGGTCATGTTCCGAAGCCGCTTCTGCTGCTGCACATCCCATAGCTAGAGAGAGAGGACCACGACCATCAGAGACTGGGCCCTGGCACAGCACCCTCCTTCTGGGCAAGCTCCCGGGGTCTGGGGACAAGAGCCGCAGCCCGGGGACACGTCGCACCTGGACCTCCGCGCTGCTGGTGCCCACCGCCAGGTAGTTGCCCTCCTTGATCCAGGACACAGAGGAAACATAGTCTCCAGGCTGCTCCATCTGCAGCAGCTGCAGGATGTCGCCAGTGCTGGCGCTCCACAAGTACACACTGTTGTCCAGAGCCACGGCCAGCACATTCCCCGAGCTCCAATCCACCAGGTTCAGGTCTGCCAGAGGGGCAAAGGCAAGGACTTAGGCTGCCCTGTGTGCCTGGTGCCCAGGCCCTCTTTTCCCACCCACCCAGCAAGGCGCAGGCCACGCTTACAATAGTCGTTGCGGATTTCAGGGGCATCCAGGATCCGGTCAGGCAGGGAGGGGATGTAGCGGCAGGTCCTCTTGCTGGAGCCCGGCGTGGCCTTCTGGCTGTAGAGGACTTTCAGTCTGTTCTCGTAACCTGTCCCAGTGGAGCGAGACTCGACCCTGGAGACCCGAAACCTCCCCTGGCCCTCCCCTGGAAGCACTCCCCGGACCCTCAGTCTTAGGTGGGAAGGGCAGACACCTCCCTCCAAACACCGTGAACCTAGGGTCTTACCCTCTGGAACTTTCTGTGGTTTCCCGCTGAGCCGAAGGATCTTGGCTTCCTCCACGTCAAAACCGTTCAGGTTCAAAGCCCAGGCTTTCTGATGTTCCTGGCACGGAAGGGTGGCGGTGGGTGAGGCGGGATGGCGTGCGGGAGAACTGCACAGACGGGCCGCTGGCCCCAAGGCCCTCGGGGGCGCATACCTTCTTGGTGGGCGTCTGGCTGTTTTCCGAATGGCTGTTCTCCTTGCTCAGGAGGAAGCTGGCCACTTCCATCTGGGTCGCACTGCGATGGGGGATATAGCGGTCCCCGCCAGGTTTGCTAGGGGTGGTCTGAACCTTGGAGCCGGATTTGCCTGGGGTGGAGAGAGGGACGCAGACAGTCCCACTAGGCTCCCGAGGGGGGGGGGACCCGCAGGCCGCGGTCAGCCGTGCGCCCTCCCTCCCCCCGCCCCGCCGCACCCACTGACCCGGAGTGCGGCCCGGGGTCCGGCCGGCGGTGTGGGACCGATTGGCCGCCCGCATGGGTGAGGGCGCGGGCCCCGAGGCTTCCTTAGCTTTGCGCTGCCAGCGCGCGGGGGGCGCATTGGGGATGGGGGTGTCCAGCTGCAGCAGGGAGTGCAGGTCGCTGTCGAACACGAACTGCGCCATGGGGGCGAAGCGTCCGCAGGGGAAAGGTGCCCGCCGAGCCCTGGAAGAAGACAGGCGTCCGTGCTCGGAAAGGCCGGCCCCACGGCCAGGGCCGCCTCGGCCACGGGCCCCCCACGGCAGGGCCCCGCCGCCACTCACCGTCAGCTCCGAGCCGGTGCGATCCCCGACCGACCTGAGAAGCGCAGGCCTGAGCGTCTTAAACTCTCCGCTCCCGGCAGTCATTGGCTTCTTCGAAACCCAACGGTCGTAACCGTCACTTTTTCCCATTGGCCTCCACGGCCCTGGGGGCGGGTCTTCCGGGGCAAGTCTCAGATCTCACGAGAGTTCAGCCGGGACACGTGATTTGTGTCGGAAGGCGAGAGAGAAGGGGCGGGGAGCGTCCGGGGGCGGGGCTCGCCCTGCCTCCGCCTGGCCGGTTAGCTTCCATTCATTCCTCGGGTTCCCCTCACCCGCCCATCACATTTAAACCCTCCCTGCGGGGCTTATTTATGACACCCGAGTGCCGAGCGCTGTGGGACGACCTGAAGCACTGACCCCTTTAGAGAACGGAAGCGGGAGGGTGGAGGGAGAGGGCGGGATGGGGTCTGAAAGGGCTGAGAGGCTTCACGGAGGGAGGCCGGAGGAGTTAGGGTTCACCCGCTGTTGGCCGGGTGAGAGTAGGGATGCTGTAGGCAGATGTGAGCAGAGCAAGCGCGTTGGGCCAGGTTCAGGAGGTCATGGGGTGTAAAGCCCAGGTGCCTAACAATAGCCAGTGATGGCGAACCTTTTGAGCTTGGCGTGTCAGCATTTTGAAAAACCCTAACTTTGGTGCGAGGTCACATATAGACATTTTTTGATCTTTGCAACCATAGTAAAACAAAGACTTATATTTTTGATATTTATTTTATATATTTAAATGCCATTTAACAAAGAAAAATCAACCCAAAAAATGAGTTCGTGTGTCACCTCTGACACGCGTGTCATAGGTTCGCCATCACTGCAATAGACAATCAATTGTCGGGTGGGAAGCTGCCCCCGGGGTGACCTTTCCTCCCCTAGCATATGAATGGAGCCTCCCCCCACCCCCCCCTTTCCTCCCTAGAGATATCACCTAGGCCTCAGTTGTATTTCAACTCCAGGCCCAGAAAAGCAACAACACCAGATAAGCAAAGCCAAGGCTGACCTCAGAGCTGGCTGCATTGAATAATGACCCTCTGCCCTGGTGCCGGCCAATCAGTGGAGACCACGACTCTGAAAGGACACACCTGTAAAACTGCTGAAGATTCTATTGAGATCTTCCCCTGGGACCTCCCCTACACTATCTGCCCTTAAAACCCTCAGGATGGAGGATCCCAGTATGTTCTCCCTCCTAGGAGCACACTCACTCTCTTCCCTCTCCCTTCTCCTTCCCTGCCCCTGGCACCTTACCATTAGCTTCCTGCCCCTGGCACCTTACCATTAGCTTCCTCACTCCCAAGCTCCAAGGGTCCTTCCTTTACACCTATAACTTGTTTCTGAAGCCCATTTCTTCTAGGAATTACTTTTCTACTTCTGTAATTTACCCAATAAATCTTCTCTTACAGTTTGGGCCTGGAGTTCATTCTTTCCTAGCCAGAACCCAAGTACCGAGGTTGCTAAACCCAGATGTGGTCTGACCCCACCGGTCATACACCTGATGCTATTCATGCTGCCTACAACGGGAACGCTGCGAGGAAAGAAGTAGTACATGTGTTTGTTTTTAAAATTGTTTTGTTTGCTGTTCTACAATCAGGGGAAATGAAGCTGAAAGGGGTGAATTCCTTATAGTCAAGAAAAAGAATCAGGACTCAGACCTGCCCATCTAGAAGGTAAGGTTGGACTTGCCCTGAGGGAGACATTGTGGCTTACCCTTATGGGGCTTTAGAGGTGTCAGGAATTTTAGAGATCCACTGCAGAGGTGCACCCTCCCCATCTTGGAAACACCCATATTTTATAGGTGAAGAAACAGAGGCCCAGGGAAGGGATGTGCCAGAGTTCATACAAACTGGTGGAAATCCAGGTTCAAAACCCATTTAATCCAGTGCTCTAATAATGCTCTTATAATGACTTGAATGAATTGTGTAAATGTGCTTAGAAGTGAAACAGCAATAATAAAAATAATAATAGGTACCATTTATTGGCCATCTGCTAACTATTGTGTTTAAAGGGCTTGCATACATTATTGAGTTTAATCCTTACTCCTATAAGACATAATCTTGCCCCTTTTATAGAAAAAGAAACTGGGTCAGAAAAAGGTTAGAAACTTGCCCAAAGGCACACAGCCAATAATAATAAGTAGTGGAGTGCCTTGGCCAGTGTTTCTCAGTGGTTAGAGCGTCTGCCTGAACACTGAAGGGTCTCGGTCAGAGGCACACCTGGATTGCAGGCTCAGGTTCAGTCCTGACCATGGGTGGTTGGGGTGCATGTGGGAGGCATCCAACCAATGTGTCTCTCTCATGTGGATGTTTCTCTCCCTCTCTCTCTCTCCCTCTCTCTTTCTCTCTCTCTTATCTCTGCCCCCCTCCCTCCTTTTCACTCACTAAAAATCAATGAAAAAAAATCCTCTGGTGAGAATTAACAAAACAAATGTGTGAACCTATCCTGCGTGGTTCAAGGTTCAGGATCTGGAGAAGGGCCACACACAAATGGGCCACAAGACAAGAAATAATAATTTGGAAATATTCGGGGCCAGGCGGGAAGCCCAACACAAGGGGAAGGACTTCCACTGGTGCCCACACCTTGCCAACCTTTTATTCAATTTTGGATACACATATAGCCCTTAGTCAGGCAGGCAATTCCGGTAACAGACTATCTTAAAGGTCAGTAAAGATTTACTCTGAGACTATTGGGTCAGGAAATTGCTTGAGCCATATTGTCTTGACTAAACAATTGGTGCATAGCTCTGGCCCTTGCCAGGGCTCAAGGTTCACCAGCATTCCAGGATCCTTGTTTACATGTCTCTGATAGTGAAGACAATGGGTAGCTTCCAATGAACAAACAAACAAAAATAAGTAGTGGAGTGAACTCTGATGATGACAGAGAAAAATCTGGTGCTCTTAGCCCAAATTTAATATTGTTACCTTTGATTTTGAAGTGTTTATGTTCTCTATTTCCAATTACCTTGGAAAACAAGGAGTTGCATGTCCTGGGGTTTTAAATGGGGAGTCCCATTTACATAGGAAATGTAGTCTAGAATCAGGCTGGTCAGGGCCTTAAATATTAAGCTAAGGAGTTTGGACTTGATCT
>NW_006289819.1:2705162-2711898 GCF_000327345.1 Myotis davidii | reverse complement strand
GCCAAACAAAACATATCTGAGGGTGGGACATGGCCAGCAGTTTGCAGCTTCTGGAGTAGGGTTAACTGCAGAGAATAAGGATAGGGTAAATAAGGGTACAACCTCAAGGAATTCATAATTTCAAAATAAAGGAATGAAAGAAGCCAGATTATATTGACATGGACCTTGAAATGGGAAGAATTCTAATATGATGCAAAATAGTTAAGCAGAATGATGACAGAAGAGGTCAGATATAGCTATTGAGAAACAAATCATTGGTGACCTTGGAGAGAGAGGGATCAGGAGAGTGGGTGCTCGGGTTCCAATTGGAAAGGTCGAAGAAAGAAGGGTGGGGAGAATACGAAGGCAGCAGCACGGCCTATTTGTGTGAGAGATCTGGGAGTGGAAAAGGGGCAGTGCAATGGGAGTTTGAGGGAATAATAGCACCAAGAGTCCTATGTCTTTTTTTGTTGTTGTTAATCCTCATCCAAGGATATTTTTCCATGGATTTTTAGAGAGAATAGAAGAGAGGAGAGGGACAGAGAAAGAAAAAAGCATAGATGAGAGAGAGACACATTGATTGGTTGCCTCCCACACATGCCCCAACTAGGGCTGAGGATCAAGCCAGCAACAGAGGTACATGCCCTTGACCTGAATTGAACCCGAGACCCTTCAGTCCACAGGCTGATGCGTTATTCACTGAGCCAAACTGACTAGGGCGAGGCCTATGTCTTTTGGAAGGTGAAGGCAAGAGTCAGGGGAGGTGAAAGGGGCCAGGCAAGGGCCAGCTGACAGAACAAAGGAAACTGGGTACCTTCCCCAGGAAGAAATGGGGTAGAAAACACAGGGAGCTTTTCCAGTCTAGGAAAGAAACATCACTTCCTCTTAGGCTAGAGGCAAGGAGAACAAGGCTTTTGAGATGGATAATTAGAGGCTGAGGAGCTGGTTAGATGGGGGGGGGCGCGGGGCGGGGGGACGACTCACACCTGAAGAACTTGAATCTAGGGAAGCAGAGGATATGGAAGGAATAAAATATAGGTGATATTCAGGGGGTGGAACAACTTAGTTGGGATATTAAAAATAGCTCAATAAACACTGAGTATTAACTATATGCATGGCATTGTGTTAACATTTTTAATCCTTACATTAGCAAATAGTGGAAGAGAAAGAAATCAGGTTCTGAAGAGTCAAAGGTAAGGAGTGAGATTAGTAGGAAGATCAATTTGGAGGCAACATACAGGTTGAAACTGGAGAGATATAAAGAGAGACTACCGTGTGGCTCACTGGTTGAGCATCGACCTATGAATCAGGAGGTCACAATTCAATCCCAGATCAGGGCACTTGCCCAGGTTGTGGGCTCGATTCCCAGTGCGAGGAGTGCAGGAGGCAGCTAATCAATGATTCTCTTTCATCATTGATGTTTCTCTCTCTCTCTCTCCCTTCCTCTCTGAAATCAATAAAAATATATATTTTAAAAGAGGCAAAGATATTAGTTAAAAGGCTTTATGTAGTTCAGTGGAGATAGAGGAAATGGAATTTAAGAAGTAAAAGTGACCCTAACCGGTTTGGCTCAGTGGATAGAGCGTTGGCCTGCGGACTGAGGGGTCCCGGGTTCAATTCTGGTCAAGGGCATGTACCTTGGTTGCGGGCACATCCCCAGTGGGGTTGTGCAGGAGGGAGCTGACCGATGTTTCTCTCTCATCGATGTTTCTGACTCTCTATTCCTCTCCCTTCCTCTCTGTAAAAAATCAATAAAAAATATATATAGAAGTAAAAGTGATCAGGACATGATGGCTGAGTGGGTGTAAAGGTGAGAGGTTCACTGGTTTGGGCCTCATCCCTGTCTTGAGTCCCTAGGAATAAAGCCGGAGCCTTGAAGATGACTAGGGGAAGGAATGATGGAAAATGAGTATACTGGATGTCATCCATTTGTCCCATGCAGACCCGCTCTTCATCCTGCTCCCCGCTGCCCGTGCCCTGTGAAGATGATTCATATGGCCGGTGTCAATGGATTTCCTTGGGCTCTAGTTTTTGTTTGGGTTCCACCAATGGGGGGATATTATGGGTTGAATCATGTCCCCCAAATTCATATGTTGAATTCCTAAGTCCCAGTACTTCAGAGAGTGACCTTATTTGGAAATAGGGTCATTGCAGATGTAATTAGTTAAGATGAGGTCATTTGGGAGGGCCCTAATCCAGTATGTCTGGTGTCCTTATAAAATGGGGAAATTTAGGCACGGACGCACACAAGGAGAATGCCATGTGAAAATGAAGACAAAGATAAGGGTGAGGTTTCTCCCAAGTCAAGGTCCGCCAAAGACTGCCAGGAAACCACCAGAAGCAGGGGAGAGACATGGGACAGATTGTTTCTCATAGCCTCAGAAGGAACCATCCCTGCTGACACCTTGAACTCCTAGCCTCAGAACTGTGAGACAATACATTTTTGTTATTTAAGCCACCAAGTTTGTGGTACTTTGTTACAGCAACCCTAGCAAATCAATACAGAGATCAGAGGGTGGGAGAAGAGTGACCTCGAGCTATTTATTCCCCTGGCTCCCTCCCTGCCATGTCTCCATGGCTTGGCTGTATATCTCTACCTAAATGGAGAGCCAAGCAGCCCTCTTTCACAGCTACTCTCCCCTGGTCTAGTAACTACTCTCTGCCCTTATCCTTTGATGCCTAGGGGTGGAACCAGCTCCCAATTGTTGTTAGTCCTGGGTTATTGAACTGTTCCTTGATGGTTTTCATAAATCCTGCCTCATCTTTATAAATATTCCC
Source organism: Myotis davidii (assembly GCF_000327345.1). Lineage (NCBI taxonomy): Eukaryota > Metazoa > Chordata > Mammalia > Chiroptera > Vespertilionidae > Myotis > Myotis davidii. Next base: position 2,709,141 of record NW_006289819.1, on the reverse strand, counting down.
TTTATTAAACTCTTATCAAGATACCCAGTTTGAGTGTGCCATCTATTTCTGCCAAGGCCCTGACTGATACAATGGGTATGTTTGGAGCCAGAAAAAACAAACAAACAAAACTAAATCAAAAACACCCTTGTTTGAGAATTTGAATGGATCAGGAGAATCCATAGCCAGAATGGCTGAAGCACATTTTACTGCTGTATATGAATGGCTTAGAGCAGTGGTTCTCAACCTTCCTAATGCCGCGACCCTTTAATACAGTTCCTCATGTTGTGGTGACCCCCAACCATAAAATTATTTTCGTTGCTATTTCATCACTGTAATTTTGCTACTGTTATGAATCGTAACGTAATATCTGATATGCAGGACGTATTTTCATTGTTACAAATTGAACATAATTAAAGCATAGTGATTAATCACAAAAACAATATGTAATTATATATGCGCTTTCCGATGGTCTTAGGCAACCCCTGTGAAAGGGTCGTTTGACCCCCAAAGGGGTTGCGACCCACAGGTTGAGAACCGCTGGCTTAGAGGCTGAGGGAGGTTGGCATGGGGTTAAGGTGATGGTGTCCAGAAAGATTTAATTCATTTAGAAAACGTTTATTGAAGGCTTACTCCCATGCACCAAGCACTACTCTGCGGCGGGGGGGGGGGCAGCACGCGGAGGGTGGAGGAAGACAAATCAGAGCCTTTGACCTCAAGGAGCTCACAATCTAGTAGCAGGAGACAGACTTAAGTAAATAGTTGCTTGCATAGTCATCACAGGTGCTGTAGTAGGAATCTGGGCTGGAAACAAGAACTTGGGTTAGCATAGAGTAAAGGCGATGAAAATGGATGGAATTTGAGACTGTTAAGAATGGACTCTTGAGCCCTAGCCAGTTTGGCCGAGTATACAGTGTCAACCTGCGGACCGGGTTCAGTTCTGGTCAAGGGCACGTACCTTGGTTGCAGGCTCCTCTCTGGCTCAGGCCCTGGTTGGGGCACTTGCAGGAGGCAACCAATCAATGTGTTTCTCTCTGTCTTTCCCTCTCTCATCCACTCTCTCTAAAAGGTCAATGGAAAAATATCCTTGGGTGAGGATTAACTAAAACAAAAAACAAACAAACAAAAAATAAATAAAAAGAATGGACTCTTGAGAGACTGCTATAATTGAGGAGTGGAAGAGATGCCAGGCTAAGAGAACAAGAAAGAATAATTATGACCATTCAAATATATTAAACACTATATCCTAGGCACTGTGCTTAGATTATCTCACTTAATCCTCTTCACAACTCTATAGGGTTCCATTACCCCTGTTTTATAGATGAGAGACTAAGGCTCAAAGACTTTATTTGGCCACAGCTAGTAAGTGGAATGACAGGAATTGAACTCAGTGCTGACTCCAGAGTTTGTGCTCTTAGCTACTAGAGGAACAAAACCAGGAGAGACCGTGATGTCATAGAAGCCAAGGTAGGAGAGAATTTAAAGGAGAAACAAGTAGTCACTGTGGCAAATGCCACAGAGAGATCAGATAAATGGAGGGTTAACAAGATCCTATTGGATCTTGCAATTAGAAAGTTTGAGATGAACTTTGCCTGGGCAGTTTCATTAACAAATTTGTAGTAAAAGTACTCATTGAAGTAGTCCAAAAAGCAAATGAGAAGTGGGGAAGTGTGGCATTAAAGAGGTGAGAGAAAGAAGGTGGAAATTAGAGCTTAGTCAAATAAATGAGCCTTGCCTGAGGAAAGAGGCTCCTGGATTTATGTCAGCAGCAGTATTGCAAGATCAGTGTTGTGAAGCCCAGCTACAAGGGTCAACAAAGAGGATGGAAATGAGGTCTGAGATGTGTATAGTGTGGCGGCGGGAGTGGGGGAGGGGCGGGGGGTAGGTAGAAAGGTGGGAAGAAAGATCTACTAGAGGGTTTGGTTCTGTCCAGGGTACTGGGAGTGAGGAGCTTGCCAACAGGTCAGTGGTAAGTAGGAATGGTTGGCGATGTGAGTGGTGCAGTAGGATCCCGACTCAGCCGTGGGCAGTTGCCCAGAGAGGGGCATGGTCCCCAGGCAAGCGGGCTGCAATCCTCGGTAGTCCATCTGGGTCAGGGAGGAACACAGGGGCAAGGGAGTCTTCTCTGAGGACTTAGGTAGAATTTCAAGGAGGCTGGGTTCCACTTCTTCATAGACATCTGAGACTGCAGCCTTGGGCTGGGAGAGATGAGAGGAAAAGTGGGCTGGATTAGCAGGTCCTCTACGAGAAGACCCAGATTGTGTAGGAAGGAGGGTCTGGCTTGGGGTAGGCCCAGGACAATGGAATACTGGTAGGCAATGGTCTTAGAAAGGTTGTTGTGTGTTCAAGGATCCAGCTCCTTGTAGGACTAGTGGTGGGTGGTAGGGAGAGGAGTGCACTCACCGGACTCAGGGCTGCAGTATCCCTAAGGTACTGGCCTAGGACCCGGTGTAGGTCTGGCAGTGAGGGCCACAGCGCATGCCTCAGGCTCCTGGGGGAGAAGGAAAAAAGGAGACAGAGTCATGGGAGTGAGTTGGGAGGGAGGAGAACATTGAGGTGGGGCAGTGGGGGAAGCTCTGAGGTGGGCAAGTAAAGCTTGGAGAGGTAAGAGTGTAGTCAAGGTAATAAAAGTAAGAGTATAGGTGCAAAGGAAACCTCTGGTGGGGGAGGGATGCTGGTGGTGAGGAGATTAAAAAAAGGAGTGGTACAGAGTGTCCTCAAACATTCTGCTTCAGGGCCTTTGTGCTTTCTTTTTGCTCTGGAACACTCAATTTATTCCCTCGCTTCATTTAGGTCTCTGTTCAAATGCCATCCTGACAAAGAGGTCTTCCCTGACTACCCGTCTAAAACAGTACCACCCCCCTTCCCCATTACTTTACCTTCTGCTCTGCTTTATTTTTCTTTATGACACTTGACTTATTATGTATTTATTATTATTGTATCTATTTGTTTTTGTCTCACCCCATTAGAAGAATGTAAGCTCCACGAGAGCAAAGAGTTTGTGTATTTGCTCACTTCTGTATTTCCAGTGTACAGAACAGTGTGTGGCCCATAATAGGTGCTCAAGTAATTAGCTGAATGAATGAATGAAGAGAGCCAGTGGGGGCTTATTATTATGTTACTGGGGAAAGTGATCTATCTGGGAAGAGTATGGATTAAGATATGTTGGGGAACTTCCAATTCTTTAGGCTCATATTTCCACATGGAGGGACTTTAGCTGAACATTATTTCAGGTCTCTTCTGTTTCTCCAGGGGAGAAGGAGTGAGTTATCTGGTAAACTGGGGAAAAGGAGATGAGTGTGTCTAGTTCAGCAGCACCACCTCCTCCTTTTCCCCTTTTTACTTGGATCTGGCTACCTGCATAGAGGCTACATTCCCACCTGCATATTAAAAGTTCAAAGACATGCATGTTCAAAGAGAGATGATAGCCTAGGACCATCAAAAGAAGCTGCCTGGTGGAGTTGCTTTCTAAGCTGAGTCTTCAAGAATCAAAAGATGTTGCCAATTGAAAGACTGAGGTGGTATGCATTCTATCTTTTCTGTTTATAACTTCCAATGACATTTCTCCTTAACCTTAGTCTTCCCACATAAATAAGTCATTTATTAATAACATCTATTTAAGGGTGTGCTATCTGGCATACGCTGTACTGAGGATTTAAAGATTACCAAATAAGAAATAGGGAAGTCATAATGAAATAAATGTAGTAAAATGCTACTGGTACTATGATAGAAGTCTGTATATGGGGTACAAAGAGAGTAGCAAATAGGGGAGGGCTAGGGAAGGTTTCCCAGGAGTTGGTGAAGAAAGTTATTTAAAGACTAGAGGCCCGGTGCACAAAAATTTGTGCACTGGCGGGGGAGGGGGTATCCCTCAGCCCCACTTGTGTCTTCTCACAGTCTGGGACCCCTCGGGAGATAACGACCTGCTGGCTTAGGCCCACTCCCCGGTGGCAGTTGGCAGGCCCAATCCCCTGGTGCCTGCCCTGCCTCTCCCGGGCCA
>NW_006289819.1:2702987-2704177 GCF_000327345.1 Myotis davidii | reverse complement strand
GCTGGCTGGTTTGCCCTGAAGGGTGTCCTGGATCAGGGTGGGGGTCCTGCTTGGGTACCTGGCCAGCCTGGGTGAGGGGATGATGGCTGTTTGCAGCTGTTCACACCCCCTTCAGGGTGAGGGTCCCCACTGAGGTGCCTGGCCAGTCTGGGTGAGGGGCTGAGGGCCGTTTTCAGGCTGGCAGACAACTGAAGCTCCCAACCTCTCCTTTTTTCCTTTTTTTTATTCTGGGATTTATTATACCTTTATGGCTGTCACTGGAGCTGAGAGCCAGCTTTAGCTCAGACCTCAGCTGCTGAAAGCAGGTTTCTGTGCTTTGTTTACCTTCTGTATTTGAAACTTTGTTGCGACTCCAGCTCTGATCCCGGCTGACTACCATGTTTCTCTTTTATTAGATAGGATAAATGGGTATTAGTCATCCATGGAGGATATTCCAGATAGAGGGTACATAATGTGCAAAGGCACTGAGAAATAAAACCACTTGACTTGTGGAGGAAATCATCAACAGTTTGGCAAGACTGATGAGCAGGGTGGAAGAAGATGGAAATGCTGGCAGGGGCCAGATCTGGCGGAGCTTTGCTTGTCATTCTAGAATCTGAACTCTATCCTGGGGAGCGATACGGAGATTTAAAGAGGTACGTGATAAATTCATGTGTGCATTTTAGAAAGAATGGTTGGGTCAGACAAATTGGAGGGAGAAGAGGCTCTATTTCAGTGAGTCAGGTAGTGTGGGTAGGGCTAGAGAAAAGGAGCCTTTGTTTGAGCGAGGCTTAGGAGGTGGAATGACCAGACCAGATCAGACTGGATAAGGAGGAGGAGGCACCTAAGTGTTTTGGCTCGGGTGGCAGGTGGACAGTAAGTTTGCTCCTGAGATGAGGAGTCAGGAGATGGGGCAGTGTGAGCGTCCAGTACAGTGCGCATGTTAAGAGTGATAGGAAGCAGTGCGACTCCCAGGGAAGATCGGCAGGAAGCCTTTGGCTGAAGCCACAGGTGTGGACATGCAGTTGTCCAGAAAGTGGGTGTCCAAGAGCTTGGCAGGCTTATTCCGAGGCCTCCGGCCCCGCCCTGACCACAGCCCGGTCTCCGGCCGGACCGGGGCGGTACCTGTAGTACGCAGGAAACTGCCACCGCAGCAGCAGCAGGCCCAGGAGAGTGGTGAGGCCCAGCACCAGGAGCAGAGCGGTCACCAG
>NW_006289819.1:2700474-2702919 GCF_000327345.1 Myotis davidii | reverse complement strand
CCGCAGACCGCCTTTGCCCTGGGGGGGCTCTCACCGGTCTCCGAGGCGGTCTCTACCCGCACTGGGGCGGACCAGGCGCTCCAGGGGCCTTGGTAGGTGGGGCCGTGGAGCCTGGCGCGCAGCTGTAACCGGTAGCGGGAGCGCGGGCGCAGCTCCAAGGTCTCTCCCTGGGCCCCCAGAGGCGGCTCCAGCACCTGCGCAGAGGAGAAGCGAGAAGGTGCTTATGCTTCAGGTGCGGATGGGCGGGCATCCGGTCCTTAAGAGATCGGCATTTGTTGGACCCAAACCCTGCCACTTTGAAACCCAGGGGATCCCCCTCAGAATGCCTCACGGACAGGAAACACACATCCCTGCGGAAACCCGGAGACAGAACATCTTCCCCTTCCTGCGGCCGCACTATGCCCGAGGCAAAACCACCTCCAGAGAAGCGCCCTGACACCCTGACACACAGACCTCATCTGCACGGAGGACTACTCATCCCGACACAAATACACACGATACACCCCAACAGAGATCCTGGTGCAGCACAGTGACGGGGACACATGACCGGTCAGAAGCAATGAAATCCCAGGCACTCAAATAATAAGGACCCTTTCCAAGTCACACGCATTCAGCAGAGGATGCCAGAATTATGCTAGTGTTGGGGTTGCAAGGACAGATTCCAAGCAGAGGGCACAAGTATCCTGTGTACAAGCAGGGAAGCTTTATTAACTTAATCATCTAGCAAGTTTTTATGAACTGCTTGTGATATGCCAAGTATTGGGCTAGCACTGGGGAAGAAGGTAAATGAAACATGGTCTCTTGCATGTCTACTAAGGAAGATATGCAAACAAGTAAATAATTATAAGTAGTTAGTGCTATAATCCTATATAATAAAAGGCTAATATGCAAATTGTCCCCTGAACCGGGAGTTTGACAGGTAGTTCAACCAGTGGGTGGAGCTGGCCCCTCCCCGAGCCGGCCCCAACCCTAACCTGCCCCTTCCCCCCCATGCCAATCAGGGCAGGCCAGCTGGACCCTTCCCTGTGCACGAATTCGTGCACTGGGCCTCTAGTCTATAATAATAAAAGTGTAATGTGCTAATTAGACTGGACAACTGAACACCCACTTTCTGGACAACTTCATCCTTCTGGATGAAGCTGGGGCTGTGAGGGCCGACGCAGCTGCTGTGGCCGCTGCGGCTGTGAGGGCCAAGCCCCTTTCACGAATTTCGTGCACTGGGCCTCTAGTAACGATATAAGTAAGGCACCAGGAGCACAAAGGAGCATTTAGTACAGTCTGAGTTGCTTGACTGGGGACTACAGAGTAGTTCAGTATGCAGGCTGGATAGGCAGGCTGGACAGTCAAAGAGGAGGCTAAGGCAGTGGTAGGAAGGATTGGAGAACTGTTAGTACAATAAATTCAACTTGTTAATAATTAGGGGGAAGAGACAAGGCAAAAGGAAGAAGAATCGAGGAGGATTCCAAGCTTGGGTAACTGGGTAAGTGGTAGTGCCATTGTCAGAGACAAGGTACAGAGGAGAAATAAGTTTGAGGAAGAAATACTGTATGGTTCCATTTTATCAAGTTCAACAACAGTCAAACTTATCAATAGTAATGTTGGAATAGTGGTTACCTTGGAAGGGAGGTCCTATGACTATAGGGGTATGAGGAGTTTCCAGGGTGCTAGAAATAACATATTGTGGTCTGGATAATGGTTACATTGGTGTATACCAGTGTTCGGCAAACTCATTAGTCAACAGAGCCAAATATCAACAGTACAATAATTGAAATTTCTTTTGAGAGCCAAATTTTTTAAACTTAAACTATATAGGTAGGTACATTGTTATTAACTTAATTAGGGTACTCCTAAAGCTGGCTTTTGCTAAAAACGTCCTCAATCTCATTGAGGTACGTTCACTGAGGTCAACCCCTTCCAACTCTCCCATTCACACTCGTCTTGTATACTTGTTTTGTGTATCTCCTTTCGTTCATCCTCTCTATATGTCCAAACCATCTCAACATACCTTTCTCAATCCTCGACACTACATCTTCTTTCACTCCACAACGTTCCCTAAAATTAACTTAATAAACTTTACTTAAAGCTTTAAGTCAACTTCGCACTATATGTGCACGCCTGCATGTGGTATTTTGTGGAAGAGCCACACTCAAGGGGCCAAAGAGCTGCATGTGGCTTGCAAGCCACAGTTTGCTGACCACTGGTGTATACACATGTATAAGTTAATCAAACGCTTAGTTAAATAATATTTGCATGCTTTACTGTAGATGAGTTAAGTTTTGGATATATAGTAGTCCCTCCTTATTCATGATCTCACTCAGCATGGTTTCAGTTACCTAGTCAATCATGTTCTAAAAATATTAAATGAAAAAATTACAGAAATAAATAATTTGTAAGTTTTTATTTTATTTTTTTAAAAGTACCTAACTGTAGTGGCTTCCCTACTAC
>NW_006289819.1:2655161-2700256 GCF_000327345.1 Myotis davidii | reverse complement strand
CAAAGAGAAACCATAAAGTGTATGTATGTGTTTATAGGAAAAAACATAGTATATATATATATATATATATGCTTCAGTACTGTCCATGGTTTCAGTCCTCTACTAGGGATCTTTGAATGTATCGCCCACAGATAAGGGGGAACTACTGTATGAGTCTGAACTGCCTCTGGGGGCTTTAGGTAGATCTATCTGGTAAGAAGTTGTATATACTGTGTAGGTGGTAAATAAGAATAAAAGTAGAGAAAGAAACTAAGATTTAACTAATGTATATGAGTACCTTCTATCTGTCAGACAGTGTGCTAGACATTTATATAATTAATCTTTACTGTAACTCCCAATAAGAAAAGTGGGACTTCAAATGTTTAAGTAATTTGCCTATGGTAGAAGTTTGTTCCCATATGGTAAGTCTGGGATGGTTAATATAAGGTTGTTAAAACCATGGAGTTGAAGCACTCTCCTAAGGAAAGCGTATACTATGTTTATCTAGAAAAGAATCTAGGATGGGCCTGTAGGAAGCACAACATATCAAGGAAGGGTGGAAAAGGAAGAGCCAGGAAAGGAAAATAAGGTTTGGTCCGAGAGAGCATGAGAATCAGGAGAGACAGGTATCGCAGCAGCAAAGGGAAGAGAACATATAAAATGGGCGTAGTCGGCAGTATCAGATGCCAAAGCGAAGTTAAGATACCAGTTGAATCATATAAACACAGATATGCAAGCCTAGACATGGACACACGGACGCCCTCACCCCTGATAACAGGCATGATGAAACTCAGGAATACCCTGTGTGGTGAGGTCTGTGGGCATTTGTTCCTTGGTCTTACCTTCCAGTCCTGATGGCCTTCTCCTGTGTATCGGAGCTGATAGCAGGTCTCTTGGGCTGCCCAGGATGATGGGTGCTGCCATTTCAATTCCAGCTGCCCGCTGGAGACCTCCCTCCAGTGCAAGTTTGGAGTGGAAATGCGCACTACAGGGATGTCATCAGGGACTGGCCTAAGCCCTTCTGTGCATGAGACATCATGCCACCAGGGCCATGGGTCAGAAGTGTCAAGAGTTGGTGCTTCTGGGCACAGACAGGGTCAGGTGCAGTTGGGGGAGGGGCTGTGTGGGAGCAGAAAGGAAGAAAGTTCTTACCAGCATGATGGATCCAGAAAGGGGAGCCCAGGTAGCTGTGAAAAGCACCCTGGGCTGTGGTCACCTCCACAAGGATGTGAATAACACTGTCATTTCGTGACTTGAAGTGGCAGCGGGAGACCTGGGAGGGCTGTAATCCTGGATTTTTCTCTTCCTCTTCACACTTCTCCCAGATGGGGTCTCTAAGAATCAGCACATAGAATCATTGAATTAGGCCTGTCTCAGAGACTAATCCTGATATTCTCCATCCCACAGGAGCTATGCCCTGCATGGATTATCATCTGACTCTTCTTTTGGGTGGGCCGCCAGGGCATGCTCTGTCTTCATGCCACATGTTTTGTTTTCTGACATTTGCTTTGGTGCCCCCCAGCCTCTTCCTCTTAAGAAAGGAGCTAGATGATACATGAAAATAGCATGGGCTATATAGAGTTCAGGTCTTGGCTTGTTGGTGTATAACTGGGCAAATTATTTGGTTTATTTTTGTCCCAATTTCCTCATTTGTAAAATGGGTTAATAATACCTATTTCACAGGATTGTTTCAAAGGTTAAAAAGCCGTCATCATTCTGCAGAAAAACATCCTATGTTTTAAACCTGTTTTCAGCCCTGGATGGTGTGCTAAGTGGTTAGAATGTCAGCCCGAGAACTGAAGGGTCGCAGGTTCAATTCCAGTTAAGGGCACATACCTGGGATTCAGGTTTCCTATCCTATTTGGGGTACCAGTGGGAGACAACCAATTGATGTGGCTCTCTCACATCAATGTTTTTCTCTCTCTCTCTCCTTTCTCCCCCTCCCTACCACTCTTTAAAACAATGGGAAAAATATCTTCCAGCGAGGATTAACAACAACAACAACAACAAAAATCTGTTCTCATACAGCAGTTCTCTTAGTCACCTCTATATGTTATTGTACTATTAGATTATTACAACAACCTCCTACCTGGCTTTTCCACCTCCATTTTTGCCACTCCCTTCAACTTGTCCCCCACATAGCTACCAGAATTTGCTTCCAAAATGTTGATCTGATAATGCCCAGAATATATCACAAATCTGCCCATTTGTTTTTATCTTGACCACTGCCACATTAGATGCAACCACCATTATCTCTTGCCTGGATTAATGCATATGTCTAACTGGTGATCCTGCTTCTACTCTCACCTCTTTATAGTTTCACAAAAAAGCAGATCTGCCCTAGCCAGTTTGGCTCAGTGGATAGAGTGTCGGTCTGTGGACTGAAGGGTCCCGGGTTCGATTCCAGTCAAGGGCACATGCCTAGGTTGCGGGCTTGATCCCCAATAGGGGGCATGCAGGAGGCAGCCGATCAATGATTCTCACTCATCATTGATGTTTCTATCTCTCTCTCTCCCCCTCTCCCTTCCTCTCTGAAATCAATAAAAAAATATATATTTTTTAAAAAGCAGATCTTTTTGGCAATCCAGGCATGTGCCCTTGACTGGAATCAAACCCAGGACCCTTCAGTCTGCAGGCTGACACTCTATCCACTAAGTCAAAACCAGCTAGAGCAAAAAGCATATCTTTTTAAAATGTAAATCATATTATGTCACTCTTTCACTTAAAATCCTTTAATGACTTCCCATCCCACTTGGAATAAAATCCGAACTCCGTACATACCAGGGCCTTCAGTACTCTATATGATTTAGCTCCTCCCTACCTCACCATTTTCTTGTTCTATAATTCTCATACCAGTTTACCACCCTTCATTCACAGGGGCCTTCTTTCTCTGCTACAGTTATGCCAAATGCAGTCTTTGCATTTCACTTTGCCTTAGATTGCTCTGGCTCTAGATTTCCAGTGACTTATTCCTTCTTGCCTTTAGGTTTTAGCTCATCTGTCACCTTGGTGAGACTTCCTCTGACCACTCAGTCTAAACTAGCAGCCCCGCCCCATCCTCCCACTTAGTCTCTATCCTATAACCGTGTTTGTCACTCCCTCCCCTCCTCCCACTAAAATATAAGTCCCCCAAATGTTGGAACCTTTTCTGTTTTATTTGTCATTCTATCCTCAGTGCTTGGCACAGTGCTTGATAATTGTTTATTAAACAAATGAATCCCGTCATGTCAACTTCCTGTAAGTGGCTAACCTGTAAGTGGCTAGTTATTACGAAAATTATTCATCATTTTATGTATTTTATGTTTACTCATGCATTCACCAAATTATTGAAACTGTGTGTCTGGCACTGTGCTGGGCCCTATGAATACCTAGAGAAGTAATTTTCAAGGAGCTCTCATTTCAGTGGGAGAGGCAGACAAACAAACAGATGGTATTTTTCTGTGCTGTGCACAGGCTGGTTGGGGAGTATCAAGGCAGATGATCTTCCCCAAAATGGGAGGGTCAGAGAATACTTCCTGGACAAGGCAGTGCTTAAACTGAGTCTTGGACTATAAATAGGAGGCAAAGGGGACAAACAGGCATTTGAGGCACATGCTTGGGCACAGATAAGAGATATGATGCTTTGGGGGAAATTCGAAGTGGTGTAGAATGCTTTTAGCACCCTGGTGGTGAGTGGTAAATGTGAGAAGGCAGACCGCGGTCATAAATGGCCTTGTAGCCTTTCTAAGGAGCTTGAACTCAATCATGTAGTAACTACAGAGACATTAAAAGATTTTAAATAGGGCCGAACTGGTTTGGCTCAGTGGATAGAGCGTCAGCCTGCAGACTGAAAGGTCCTAGGTTCGATTCTGGTCAAGGCCATGTACCTTGGTTGTAGGCACATCACCAGTAGGAGGTGTGGAGGAGGCAGCTGATCGATGTTTTTAACTCTTTATCCATCTCCCTTCCTCTTTGTAAAAAGAAAAAGCAATAAAATGAATTTTTTAAAAAAGATTTTAAACAGGGAATTGTCACAATTGGCTTTATACTTTAGGAAGATCATTCTAACTGCAGTTTGTAGGAAAGGATTTGTGAGGGTAGAGTAGGAGAGAAATCCATTAGGACATTGCACATGGTTTCCATGTGCAAAGTGATGAGGATATGAAAATAGGGTTGTGGACAATGGGGGTTGAGGGAAATAGATGGATTCAAGAGATACTGAAGAGGTAGAAATAAGTATTTCTGATTGGATTTTAAGGGTATAGAAATGGCAGAAGTCCAGGGTAATTTTCATGTTTCAGGCCTGAAAAATTGAGCTGATGGTAGGATGGAGGACAGTAAGAGGAGTAGAAGGTTTTGGTGGAGGAAAGGATAACTTCAGTTTTGTCATCCTTGAATCCATTCAAGGCACCTGTATACATGGAAATCTATGCAGTTATTAAAAACAATGAGTTGCATTTTTTAATGATCTCCAAGGCATATTTTTAAGTAAAAAAGTAAATATAATATATGTACATATACATACATACAGATATGTGCAATTTATGCTGAAAATTATTATGTATAGACATATATAAATGTATAGAAAAACTGGAAAAATACATTAAAACTGTGAATAGTGTTGTTTCATTATTCATTCATTCAACAATTTTTTACTGAACACCTACTATATTCCAGGCACTGTGATAGGTGAAAATACATTGGTGAGTGTAAACAGACACTGACTTTGCCTTCATGGATCCTGTATAGTTAAGATCGGCCTTTTCCAACTGGAATTCTGTTAGAAAAAAAATATTTTATCCTTACCTGAAGATATGTTTATTGACTTGAGAGAGAGGGAGAGAGAGAGAGAGAGAGAGAGAGAGAGAAACACTGCTGTGAGAGAAAAACATTGTTCAGTTGCCTCCTACATGTGCCCCAATGGGGGAATCAAACCTGCAGCCTAGGTATGTGTCCTGACTGGGAATCAAACCCGCTACCTTTTTGGTGTGTAGGATGATGCTCCAACCAATTGAACTACCTAGCCAGGGCTGAGAGAACCTTTTGTTATCAACCAAGTAACCAGATAAATATAAATGTAAAATTGTAACTATGATAAGTACTTAAGGAGAGGTACCTGGTACAACAAGGATGTATAGTAGTGCTATGGGAAGGTCAGGGGAAGGTTCCCTGAGGAGGTGACATTTGAGTTGAGGTCTATCTGAAGGATAAGTGGAAGTCAAGTAAAGGCAGGAGAGCTAGGTAAACAGCATGGGCAAAGACCCAGAGGCAGGAGGGAATATGGCAAATAAGAGGGAACCCAAGAAGACCAGTACTAGAACATGGAGAGCAAAAGGCAGCACAGTATAACCAGAGGCTTAAGGCTGAGATAAGGGCTGAGTCTTTAGAACTTTCTAAGGCCATGATAGAATTCTTCTCTTTTTTAAAAATATATTTTATTGATTTTTTTACAGAACAAAATTTGTGCACAGGTAGGGTCTCTAGGCCTAGCTGGCAATCGGGACCTTCTGGCTGCCCCCTGGTGGTCAGCACATGTCTTAGTGAATGATTGAACTCCCGGTCTCCAGGTAGAACTCCCGAGGGGACAACTTGCATATTAGCCTTATATATATACTAGAGGCCTGATGCATGAAAATGTGTGCAAGAGTAGGCCTTCCCTCTGGTACCCGGGGCCTGGGCTTCCCTCCTGCGGCGAGGAAGGAAGAGGGATAGAGAGTTAGAAACATCGGTGAGAGAGAAACATTGATCAGCTGCCTCCTGCACACCCCCCACTGGGAATGTGCCCGCAACCAAGGTACATGCACTTGACCGGAATCGAACCTAGGACCCTTCAGTCCGCAGGCCGACTCTCTATCCACTGAGCCAAACCAGTTACGGCAATGATAGAATTCTTTATCCTAAGATCAACTGAAGGTTTTTAAGTAGGAAGTGTTATGTTCATGTTTTCACTTTTAAAAGATCACTGCAGCTCCTGTGTGGAGAATGATTTGAGGATTCAAGAGGTGATCAGTTAATGAATATTCTCAGGCACCCAAGTGAGAGTTGATGGTGGCCTGTATTAGGATATTTAATACACAAGATCAACAAGCCTTGATTATAGATTAGGTACGGTGGGGGTGACAAATCAATGAGATGTTTGGTAGGAATTTCTTGAAGACCAGGCAAAGTTTTGATTGGATTTGATAGTGAAAAATTGCAGTACATAAGGGAAGGCCAGGCAAAATCTGAGATTAACAAAGGTCACTCTGTCAGCAGCATGGGGGATGAGTTGGAGGTGAATGAGAATATAGGCACTGCCAGGTGACAATGGGGATGGGGAGAGGTTGAGAAGATAAAACACCCATTGGAGGATGAGAACATGGAGGCCATTTGGTTTTGGGACAGGGAGGGGAGTGAAGAGGACCAAGAACAACCTCTCCCTTCTTTTAGCAAGATTGTGCCTCTCTCCCATGACATCAAGCTCAACCATCAATTCAACTCTCACCTGTCTCTGGGACAGCACCACGGCCTGCTGTGATAGAAGAAGCCTTGGGAGCTAGCATGGTCCTGTTGCTGCCACTGACAGGTAACATTCTTCAAGTCCAGGGTAAAGCATTGTAGTCCAATTTCCACTGAATCAGAGAAGGAAGTCACATTAGGGCCCACAGGCTTCTACTCTATATGGTATCCAGATCATCTTAACATATATAACTTGGAACATTTACTCCATCCTTTGTTTTCTTCCTGAACATAGTTCTCTCTGTTGCAAGTTTGAGGTCATCAGGAAGGACCAGGGTTATCAGAGCTTCCATGTCCAGCCCATGCCTCCCTAAAGACCTTTTTATTTCCTCCTCATCTCCCCATTCCTTTATGACTTACCTGCATCTCCAGGCAGGTCCACAGTCGCAGGGTGGGACCAGCGTCCCCAAGAGCCATGGAGGGAGACCCCATCAGGTTGGCTGCGCAGCTGGAGCCAGTAGGAATTCCCAGGCTGGAGCCCTGAGATGAGGCAGCTTCCACTCATCACTGTCAGAGACGGAGCCTTGAGAGAAGAATCCCAGTCTCAGAATCTAGGTCTGCCTCTCAGCCAAGACAGCCTCCATCTCTTATATTTGAAGCTCCACAGCATGCCTGTGGAGAGATGCTCAGTTCCTTACTGCATAGATATGCACACAGACTAGAGGCCAGGTCAGTGGGTTTCAGGTGGTTTTTAGGGAAGTCCATTAATTTGGAGGCCTGACACTCTCAATTTTGTTGGTGTGAGTGACCCAAAGTGGAAGATCCCTAAATAGACACAGTTCCTGAGGACCAATCAGAGTTTGTACTAACTCCCCGAGGACCAACCCAATCTAGTATCCCCAAAGTATGACCTGTCCTTTCTTGGGGCAAAATAATTCGGGGTAGGAGATAGGAAGTGGAGTGGAAGAAGGCCAGAATACTTCTCTAGTTGGGGAGGCCTGCTCTAGTCCATCTTGTTGGGGCTGTGCACATGGAGTCTGGTCCAGAGCTGGGGCTGGGTTTGGCCTCCACTGAGCTGGGCAGCAGGTTTCTGTGGACAGCAACTGCATGACTGTGGGACCAGTGGAGTTCCTGGGATCCTTGGGGCCATAGCGGAGTTCATGCCTCAGGAAATCACTGAATTCAGCAGCTGGGGCCTTCCAGCTGATCTGAAGTTCCCCTGGTTGGCTCCCGCCCATGGCCTTGATGATATTTGGGGGAGCTGGTTGGCCTGAGGGCAAGATAGAGCACATCAGAACTGTCTGAATGCCACAGTCTACAGTTTAACCCATGGATTGTAGAGAGGGGTGCTGGAAGCTGGATTGGCTCTCTTGGAGGGCAGGCAGGGAGACTCCTTATCCTGTTTTCCTTTCCTCATGAGAACAGTGACCTCATTCCAAGTTAGTTAGACTCAGTGCTCCTCAAGAGTGGGGATCTCTTTTCATCAAGAGCAGGGATCTCTGTATACTTGTCACCTACCACAGTGCCTGGCACTGTTGAATGAGTGTGTAAATGAATAGGTTAATGATGGGAAGGCCAGGGTATCTATGATGTGAAATGAAGTCTAGGTCTTGATGCCAAGGTTGGGAGGAATGATAGGGTGTCTTGAGGTGTCTCTGGGGGTCTAGTAATGAAGGCCATGCATGTTGTCCTGAAAGAGTACCAACTGGTCTGACTCTATAATCTAGCCTGGGGGCAGCAAATAGAGGGGCCAGGGTGACGGAGGATGGCCCTTACCCACATTGTCCACAAAGAGCACCCGCTGGGTCAGATTCTGGTTCAAGAACACATTTTTCACCCAGAGGTGCAGTGAGGAGAAGAGACGAACTTCATCCTGGGCTGGAAACTGGCACATATATCGAATTCCAAAGGGAGACACAGGGAGCAGGCACGGGGGATTCAGGGGGCAGGCACGGGGCTCCTCCCTGTGGGCAGAGGAAAAGTCCATCCTACCTACCCAGCCACCCTCAGGACCCAGGCTGGCCCCAAGCCCTACTTCTATTTCCATTACTGTCTCTTTTTTCTCAGTGCCTGGGATAGGTTGGATGAGGGGTTATGTAGAGGCTTGAGCTGGATCTATCCAAAGCACATTAATTCATTAAGTGGCTACTGAAGGCATGTACTTGAAGTAATTCTCTTATGGGGCCAGAGGCAGGGAAGCTACTGGAGCAGGGCTCAGCTGAGGTAAGAAGAGGACAGGTGCAGGGGAGTGGGGCGCAGCCCAGCACATACCCTGAGTAGGCATACAGCAGCTGGTATGTTCCACTGGGTGCTGCCTCTTCCTCATCCCAGAAGCAAGTGAGGTCCTCAAATGTTTGAGAAAAACATTTCAGAGGCTCTGAGTCCAAGGCGAGCAAGGAGGCTTCTGAGGGACAGCTGGTGAGTTGGGCTCTGGGTCCTTCCAGGCATGTTTGAGAAAGATAGGGGACCAGTGGGAGCTTCCTAATTTGCATCCCTCCCAGGGCTCCCTCTTGGCTATAGGTGCGATCCACCCTCCATACACCTCACCTTGGCTGGTGACTTGTGCCAGGTTTGGGGGAGCCAGGAGGAGGCAGGAGGTGACCACCAAGAGGGCCCAGGAGGGCATCTTCTCCGGCACTGTGTGGCTGCCTTAGCCCATCCTCCCTTCAGGAAGCCGGGCCCCAATCCCCTCCCGGGCCAGCCCCTCAGGTTCCTGTCAGATACAGCCCCACGTCCTGTCCCTGTCCCTGCCCCTGTGGGGCCTATCCAGACCACACTGGGGCCAGGGGCCAGGGGAGGGGGAAGGGGACAAGCGGGTAGGAGGGATTTGAAAGAGAAGGTACAGGCTTTTTGGTGGGAGTGAGATTGGGGTTATAATTTGACCATGTATCAAAAGGAGACTCAGCGTCCATGTGTGTCTAAGTTGACTATTGCAGAAGGGTGTGTTATCAACAAAAATAGTAACATTTACTAACAGTGAGCTAATCCTCACAATAGTCTTACTATTCCCATTAGAGAAGTGAGCAAATTAAGATGAAGAGAAGTTGAAGATTTGCCTCAGATCATATGCCTACTCAGAGGTAAAGCTCAGGAACCAAGTGCTGAACAACCATGTGATGCTCTTGGAAAGTGTAGTGCCAAGAAATGACCACCTGCCACACAACCACAACAAAATGGTGGCTATTTCCATTTTAATAGGTTCTGTGACTTTGTGCACAAGTGAACACATTCTCCCTGGAACTGGACATGCCCCTTTCATTGTGGGTAGCTCCACAGCTGCCTCTCATTCTTTGCTGTTCAAAGTGTGGTCAGTAGACCAGCAGCAAAAGCATTATCTGGGAACTTGTTAGAAATGCAGAATCTTGGGCCCTACCCGAGATGTACCAAAATAGAATCTGCATTTTACCAAAATTGCCAGATGATTCGAATACACATTAAAGTTAGAGAAGCATGAGTCTTCAGTATTTTTATCTAGTCGGCTTGAAATCAAAGGATGGTTGGTCTCAGCTCTTCAGCTCATGCTCATCTTCCTCACATTAGCAGCAGAATAGCGGGCATGACCCCTTGTCTGAAGCCCAGGCCTCCTCCTGGAGGGCTGTAACTATGGGTGGCTTTTATGTCAACTCTCAGGAGCTTTGACTCTTGCAGGTTGGGACAGGGGGCTGGGGGGGGGGGGTAATATGCCACATAAACTCCCACAGGGAGTTGGAGCTCCCATTGCTGGCTCTACAGATTTGAGTGTCCTTAATATCACCTTTCTCTCTTCCTCCCAAATTAATGCTTTTAACATAGAACATTTGTAAAGTCCACAGGGAATGGAATGGCACCTTAAGGGGAGGGGAGAAAGAGTAGGGAAATGGAAATCCTTCAGCCTTCCTGTGAGGTCTTAGTTTCTCTGGCATCATTTCTTTGTATAAAGTCTCTGAGCCAGGTTAGTCCTGATTCCTGTCCAGCTCTCAGGTTCAAAGACCAGCTGCCTTTGCCCAATGGGGATGATTTTGGATGCCTCTCCCAGCCCCCAACCAATGGCCATCCAACCTCTATCAGGTCAAGTGAGAGAGGAAAGACAGCTTTAATGTTCATATAGGCCCGTGGCTTTGATGCTATGTATATACTGATGATTTCAAAATTAATATGTCTAACTTTCTTCCAGATTTGGATTGCATCTCCACTTGTATGTCCAATGGGCATATTATTCTTAAGATGGCCAAAATTAAACTCTTGATTCTGGTTCCCATGCTTAAACCTGTTTTATTTTTTCCTAGTCTTATCCACGTCTATAAATGGCAACACTACTCAGTTGATCAAACCCAAAATCTCAGTACTCTTTGGTTTCTGTCTTTCTCTTATCTTGAGTTCACAGATATCTTTTATTTTTTCATTAGTACCCAGATATCTTTTAAAAATGTATCCTGAATCTGAACACTTTTTACCACCTCTTCTCCTACCATCTTAGTCCAAGTCTGAATGACTGCAATAGCTTCCTAACTGTCTCCACTCCACCCCTTTCATCTGTCTTCCACATAATGTAGGGCTCTGTTTCAACTGCAAATCGTATTTCTTTGATCCCCTGCTAAATTCCTCTAATGATCCTACTGCACTTAGAATAAAATCCAGACACCTCCTACTGGCACACAAAATCCTGACTGACCTGGTCCCTGCCTACTTAAATCTCATCTCCTACCACTGTCTTTACTCTGGCCCAGCCACAATAACCTCATTGTGTCTCTCATCTTAATCCTTATCATACTCGACCTTTCGGCAACATTTGATATTCTTCTCCTTCTTTGGGTTCTGCGATGTATCACATTTTCCTAGTTCCTCCTACTCCCCACCCCGTTTCTTTCTTTCTTTGCTCTTTCTCTTAAATGTTGCTGTTCCCCAGATAGCCTTGCTTTGCCCTTTACATTGCCCGAGTGATCTCATAGCTTCACGTGCATCTATATAGCAGTAATTCCCAAGTCTCTATCACTCTCTTGATCTTAAAATTCTCAAGTTACTTTTTAGACATCTCTGTTTGTTGTTCCACAGGCACTTCAACTCACCGAGTCCCCCCCGCTCCCAAAAAACGATTACTAACTCCAATACACCCTGTCAGATTTTTTCTTCTTCTTCCTATGCTCACATTTCACCATAGCCTACCTGGGCGTTTACGCCTGAAATCTGACAATGATCTTCAATTCTTCATTCTCCCTCCACTCCAGCATCCAGCTTTTACCAAGTCCGGTGACTTCTACAGGAAGCTGGTATAGTAGTGGTTAAGGGTGCAGAGCCCACAAGACAAGAGGCTTGTCTATGACTGTCAGAGTTGAGATGAGGGCTTCTGCTCCTGCATGGAAGTCCAGCTACTTGTCCTGTCATTTCCCTATTTTTCTCTGCTCCCACACAGCTGGAAAGAGGTGCCTTCCCCAGTCCTCTACTTCTTTAGAATATCAAGCAGGAACAGGACTAGGCCTAGGGAGACCAGTTAGAGTCCAGTAGGCTTCTTAAGGTTCAGCCCAGAGCAGCAAGCCTGGGCTTTCTGTCGGCATGTAAGGTCAAAGTGCAGCCATTGCTGAAAGAACTCAAGGGGTTGCTGGATGAGGATGGGCTCGGGCAGTAAGTGGAATGCTGTTAAACTGCTCTCTGGGGGCAGGAAGAGATGAAGTCTTGTTTTGTAGCATTTGCTGCTTTTTGCAGTGTAAATACCCAAGCATGGCTAATTTCAAGCTACTAACATAATGCCACTGCACAGTGACTGAGAAGAGAATTGGCTCTCTTGAGCCTGTACCTGTACCGTTGCCCTTGTCTCACCATTTCCCCAGATTTCCAACACCTATGTTTTCATCCAGTCAGAAAGTCCGAGATAGATTGCTCCAGGCACTTGGATTCTCCATCTCCCCATCGCTTTCCTAAAATTGCCCAACTTCTCTCCAAAATGCTTGTTCCATTTACTCCTCTAGCAGTGTGTGAAAGCATGCTACTTTCCTCACATCTTTTTCAGAGCTGTTTTAAGTCTGCCATTCTGATAGTTAACAAATGGCATCTCCTTACTCTGTCCTTTTTCTGAAGCTCAAATTTGCTTTTATTCTTTCTCTGCTTAAAATCCTTCCATGAATCCACACGAGACTCATCTCGAGATGCTAGAACACAGCCCTTTGACCTTTCATCTCCCAGTTCTTGGAGTCTCTCCCTCATCCTGCCACAGAGGCTTGTTTCCTTGCTTCCCCAGGCACAACCCTCCAGTCTCAGCCGGCTAGAACTTTCTTTCTGATTCAAGATCAGCCCCCAAGTCACTACTTCTTAGAGAGTCTTTTGGAGGAAAAGGCTAATTTAAAAAGGCAACTGCAATTTCACATTCCTTTCAGAGGCATCAGTAGCTCTTTTGTGATCAGAAACAACATGGTGAGCCTTTGGGCATGACCTTGATAGGAAGGTGTTATAGAACTACATTTGCTCGCCCTAACTGGTTTGGCTCGGTGGATAGAGCGTCAGCCTGTGGACTCAGAGGTCCTGGGGTCGATTCCCATCAAGGGCATGTACCTTGGTTGTGGGCGGGCACATCCCCAGTGGGGAGTGTGTGGGAAGGAGCTGATCGATGTTTCTCTCTCATTGATGTTTCTAACTCTCTATCCCTCTCCCTTCCTCTCTGTAAAAAATCAATACAATATATTAAAAAATAAAAAGAACTACATTTGCTGAATATGAAGTTGGTGGGACTTTTGGCATGTTCTGTGCTAGCTCCTGAGAAAGAGGAGGGCTAGTAAATGACAGCAGCCTGAGGAGGAGAAGCTTCACCAGAGAGAAATTCCAGTAGGAGGACTGTCGGGGGGAAATTTTACACCAGTGATGCCTAATATTCAGTTTTAACTTTACACCCTCTTCTGTGAATGCTTAGCTTCCCCATGAACACCCCAGACATTCAGTAAAAGTGTCCTATACACAATACCTGATAGTCACGGTGATTTGGGAACAGGGAGAAATACTTTTTCTGATACCTGTGGAGTTGAAGGATGATGCAGCTATGGAAAGTGAGCAACCTAGTAATCAAGAATTTAGCAAGAGGCATGGATGCATGGAACAGACTGACAGATCTTAGAGGGGAACATATATGTACATATTAGAGGCCTAATGCACAAAATTCGTGCAAGGGGCTCGGCAGCTTGCCTCGTCCCTCGTAGCCCCGGCTTCATCCAGAAGGTCGTCTGGAAGGACATCCGGAAGGTTGGTCAGCTGTCCGGTCTAATTAGCATATTATGCTTTCATTATTATAGATGCATAGCACATGGACAGAAATAATAGTGTGGGGAAGGCCTGGGGTGAGGCTAGGGCTGGGTGGAGGGGAGAAATAGGGGACATCTGTAGTACTGGCAACAATAATAAAATAAAATAAAAGAATTTAGCAAAAGTAGGGATTCAGGTTGAGAGATGATCATGAGGATGTAAACCCTTACAGAGTCCTAGTAAAAACAGGGCAGGGTGTGGACTTCCCTGAGAATGTGGAATAGGGACTGAGCTGTTCTAACTGAATATAAGGCTGCCTTGAGGACATTTGGGTTGCATACTTACAACCTGTCTTTCCTCTGTGTCCCCTCAACATTTTTGTGCCTCTGTTGAGGTGCTTTCATACATAAACAGCCATGCTGTCTCCACCTTAGCTAAACAAGTGGGGATTGTCATTTTAATTCTCTCCTCCAAGTTAAGCTCTTCTTCCCTGATTTCCCATCCTACCATTATCCTACCAGCTACCATTAATAAACATTTGCATGAAAAAAAAAACACATTTGCATGTCTCATTTCATCACACAATGACTCTATTAGGTGCCCTTTTCCTTACTTTATAGAAGAGAAAAGAGAGGCTGTCATGAATTGAATGGGTTGTCTAGAGTCATTACTAAGGAGCAGAGCTGAGATTTGAATTAAGGTCTGTTTGACTCCAAAATCTGTTCTTTAATTACTACATAGACACCCTGACTAGGACCTCTGATTCCTCATTTTATGCATTGATTTAACATTATGTGCTTAGCACAGAGCCTGCGTGAGTCTCTCCCACAGTATGAGGCTAAGTTCAAAACAGGCATCCAGGGAGACTTAATTTAAGTAAACGGGAAAAGGACCAGTAGATGCCTGGCAGTGACCCCAAGCGAGAGAGCAGCAGGGGACTCAATTTGGTCAGCCCTCCATCTTTCATTCTCCATGAGACTTCCTGGTTTCTGAGCTGCTTTTACTGAGCTGCCAGGCTCTCTCTGAACCCTGAGTCCATGTTTCCTGTTGAGGAAATATGAGGACCAGCCTACTCCAGCCCAACTCTGGTTGGTCTGCCCCACTAGGGAGGGGGCTGGGAGTGAGATAAGAGGATGCACAGTGCATAGGAGGAGCCTGAGCTGCCCAGAGGGCCATGCAGGAAATCACTCCTTCCTTGGGGGCTGAGAGAGAATGACTCAGGGCTGACTGGTGGGAGTTCCCTTTTTTGGGTCAGGACTGGATGCCGTGAGGCGCCTTGGACAGCATGCTCAGGTTCGCCTCTCCCAGCTGCCTGCCTAATGACCCTTTGAGAGATGTGTCTTGGCCTTTTCTCCTCTTTTCCATCATTTCTCTGGAAACAAGTTTGTGCTGCTGGACTGGTCTATTGCTCCAACCCCCCTGCCCAACCCAGAGCATTGCCTGCGGAAATATAGCTGTAGAGAGAAGCAGTGAGAACCGAAGCTAGGCAGGTGTGGGTGGGTGAGGCTGAGTATGTAGCTCATACTCAGTTTGCTGCCTTGTTTGTAGTGAGGCTGTGAGTGCGATGGGGCTACAGTGGAAATGTGGGGATCTTCTGTTGGGAGAGGGTGCCCCTTGGGCCCTGCCCTTAGCCCAGGACCTGGGGTGCAGTATGAGATCAGTGTATTTGTTTTGAATTTGGGAGTTGAACGCTTTTCACTGTACCAGAGAAGTAGCATAGCACTATGGCTAAGAGAGGGACTCTGAAGTCAGAATATCCAGGTTTGAATCCCAGCTCTGCCATTTACTAGTTGTCAGACTTTGGTTAAGTCACTTAGCCTCTCTCAGCTTATTTTCTCTTCTGTAAAATGGGAATGATAATAATAGCACCTACCTAATAATAGTACCTACCTAATGCTGTTGAAGATTGAAGGAATTAATGCAGGCTAAGTGCTTGGAACAGTGCCTGGCAATTAAGTGCCATATAAGTATTAGTTGTTTTTGCTCTTTTAGTGACTGGCATCTCCAACAACCCAGTTTTCTAAACTGAAGCTTGGCAGTAAACCTACATAGACTCTACCCTTTCCTTCCCTTCCCATATTCAACCCCTGTCCATTTTTTTTACCCATGTATTTCTTCCAGTTTACCACCACACCATCATTTCTCACCTGCACTGTTGAGAGTTGGCTCAGACAGTAAGTGGGATTCAAACTTCTTGCCTTCACTCTGTCTTTCTTTAATAGCTTTATTGAGATACTAGAGGCCCGATGCACGAAATTTGTGCAAGGGTAGGCCTTCCTTCCCCTGGCTTCTGGCTTCACGGCCCTGGCTTTACGGCCCCACCCCCCACCTGCACCAGCCTTGGCCTGGCGCTGCCCATGTCCACTGCCACACACCCCTGGTTCCCCAGTTCTGCAGAGACCCCAATTGTGGAGCTCCCCTCACTCCCCGATTGATTGCCCTGCCGGCCAGTGGCCTGGGCCTCCCTCTGTGGGGAGATGGTGGGGCGATGGCGGCCCGCCCCCCTCCACCAATCGCATCACACCCACCTTGGCTGGCCTGGTGCCAGTGCATGTCATAGCGTGATTGTCCAGATAGTCGTTCTGCTGTTCAGCTGTTCAGTCAATTTGCATATTATGCTTTTTTATTATAGACTAGAGGCCTGGTGCATGAAATTCGTGCACAGGGGAGGGGGTGTCCCTCAGCCCAACCTGAACCTTCTCCAATCTGGGACCCCTTGGGTGATGTCCGACTGCCAGTAGGTAGGATCAGGCCTAAACTGGCAGTCAGACATCCCTCTCACAATCTGGGACTGCTGGCTCCCAACCACTTGCCTGCTTGCCAGCCTGATCACCCCTAACCACTCCCCTGCCAGCCTGATTGATGCCTAACTGCTCCCCTACTGACCTGGTTGCCCCTAAATGCCCTCCCTTGCTGGCCTGGTTGCCCCTAATGGCCTCTGCCTCGGCCTCCACCACCGTGGCTTTGTCTAGAAGGATGTCCGGATGGATGCCTGAAAGATGTCTGTCTAATTAGCATATTACCCTTTTATTAGTATAGATAGTTAACTCATTTAAAGTGTACAATTCAGTAGTTTTTAATATATTCACATATATATGCAACCACAATTTTAGACTTTTTTAATCACCGCATAAAGAAATCCATAATTTTTAGCTCTTGCCCTCCTAGCACCCCATCTTTGTCCCAGCCCTAAAGTAGCAGATTCACCTATTCTGAACACTTCATATAAGTTATATACAAATATAATATGTGGTCATTTGTTACTAGCTTCTTTCACTTAGCATGGTAATATATATATAATTGATTTCAGAGATGAAGGAAGAGGGAGAGAAAGAAACATCAATGATGAGAGAGAATCCTTGATTGGTTGCCTTCTGCACGCCCCCTACTGCACATTCCCTACTGGGGATTGAGCCTGCAACCTGGGCATGTGCCCTTGACTGGAATTGAACCTGGGACCTTTCAGTCTGCAGGCTGATACTCTTTCCACTGAGCCAAACCGGCTAGGGCTTTTTTAAAAAAAAGATTTAAATGTTTTCATTTATTTTTAGAGAGAGAGGAAGGGAGAGGGAGAGGAGAAAGAGAAAGGGAAACATCAATGTGAGAGAAATATCAATCGGCTGCCTCCCGCACACCCTCTACCCGGGATTAGGCCTATAGAGTCCAGCACAGGCTGGCCCCGACACCTTTCTGGATTCATTACCCTCACAGAGCTATGTTCTCCCCTTATTACAGCCACATGGAACTCTTTGCAGCTCCCGAACATGCACATGGCACAGGTGTTGTTTCCCCTGCCAGGATTTTTCCTCGGGTGAGCCCCTGCTTCTTCTTCATGGCCCATATTAAAATGTCACTTTCTCTGGAAAAGCTTTCCTGACTCCATCTCCGTCCTACATGTGCTACCCAGGTACCCTCCCTCTCTTATAGCAAACTCTTCTATTTTTTTGTTTGTTTATATATCTGTCTCCCCACAGGCGCATCTTTGTTTGTTTATTGGTCCCCATCAGGGACAACTTTGTAATCCACACATCTGTGGCCTGGCAATATCCCTGCAGTGTATCTGAAATGAAATTTCACTTTAGCAAATCCCATCTCTCTCATCCTGCATAGCTTTCCATTTACTCCAGTTAATTTCTTCTTCTTAAATTCAGCTCCACACGCCAGCCATTCAGGTCTTTTTGGAATACAGATGCTGATAACCCCTATTCCACCCCATTTACCTTCCTGCACTTTATGTATTATCTGCTGATATTGAGCACTATGTACGAGGCCCCGTGCTGTGGAAACTGTGCCTGTGTGATCTCAATAGTCAGGTAGCTATTACTAACCCCATTTTTCAGAGAGGTTAAGTGACTTGACCAATGTCACACAGATAATGATATAGCAAGGACTTAGACATGGGTCTGTGTGATTCCAGAATCTGTGCTCTTAATTATAACACCATACCATGTTATGCGTTCTTTGATTTCATCTGATTCACTGAAAAAAATGTGTGAAGCAAGAAAAGTGTTGTTTCCTAAGGATCAGTGAGAGGCCAGCAGCGAGAAACCAAAAGGATAGGCAAGCCTGAAGGCCACATGGCATGGAGTAGGACATGGGACTAGCTTTCAGGACAGGAAGCACCTCCCAACACACTTGGAAACGCCGAGGAAGGCATAGGAGTTCTACTATGGCTGGCTGAAAATGCCTTCCTCTTTTGGGGCCCATATGCTGGGCAGTAAGGTGGCTAACAAGCCAGGAAAGGCTGCCTAGAGACATAAAGAAAAATGGGTGCTCCAGACAGGCCAGAATCTGTCTGGTGCTGAGATGTCAGTTTGGGCTGCAGCTGACCCTGGCATGGACTATTTGGACAGAGCAAAGAATGCTAGGTTGGCAACTACCTAGAGATACAGGGAGACATGTTGGTGATAGGGCAGGAGAGTAGCGAAGCGATCAGGGGAAAACTGGACTTCTCATATGGCCAAGATGTAGGGGTGGTATAGGTGTGAAATAATTCTTCCAGAACACCTCCCATCATGGAGAAGCAATCCCAACAGGGGGACCAGGTCTACAAAAGTGTTTCTTTTTCTGGAAAGTCTAGTTTCTCTGTCTTTGGTTTAGCTTTTCCCTGGGATTGGCCAGCAGTAAAAGGAACACATTGGATGGAGCTTCTCAGAGCATTTATTTTTTCTGATTACAAGGCCAGGAGTGGGGAGCAGCTGAATAGGGGATGTTAGCGATGCGAGGGCTGGCTTGGGTGGAGGAGCGGAAGCAGAGGTTTGAGTGTGGGGAGTAGGAGAGGAGCACATATGTGGAGCAGGCGAACTAGGAGGAAGGATGTGAAGGCAGCTGTAAGAGTAATGCAGGGGGCAGGGGAGCAATTTCAAAGGATGAGGACCCAATTTCCCTAAGCCCACCCCTTCCCTGGATCCCCTCTTGTCTTCCTTAAGTTAAAAAAAAAATCCTTGAGGCAGCTCAGGTCAGAGGCTACAAGGATCAGAAGTCACAGGTTGGAGAGCAGTTTGCTCTGACCAGCAGAGCCAGGTTCTGCCTGGACAGCAGCTCAGGCCTCCTCAGCGGTAGCGTCGATGCCCGCGTAAGTGAAGTTCTCGAACAGTGACATGTTCACATAAGCCTGGGGAGCAGAGCAAACTTTAGTGGGGGCCAGGGATGGGGCCCCGGAGGTCCCTGACTTCCATGTGGTTGGGGTATCTTAAAGGACACTGGTTTGTTCTGGAGACTCAAGAATCCTCCAGCAGCCCAAAACAGCAGGGCAATGCACCACAGTTGGAGGCTCAGGTGAGAGGCCCTTGACACGGTTGTTCGTTTTTTCATGAGTTCATCCAATGAATTTTTTCTCATTTATTCATTCAATTCATTCATTCACTTATTAATTTATTTGTAAAGCTATTTTTGACAATTTACCTATTTACATGGTTATTTTGATCATTCCTTAATTCTTAAGATACTTTATTAATTCCTATTGCTATTTAGTCATTAATTCATATGAGGAACTCTTTGCGTTTACAAAAGTATTACATTAATTGTGATATATTTCTTCATTTATATTTATTTGATAATTTGTTTATTTGCATGGTTATAAGATTCAGTTATTTAACTTTGTGTTTATTCGTGATTATGTCATGTGAATATATCATCTATCCACTAATTCTATTCATTCATTTCCTGTACCATTCATCCATTCATCCATCTATATTCTCAGCTGACCACCCAGGCATTGCGCTCTGGCTCTGTGACAGGTGAGGAGAGGTGTCCTAGATGAGAAAGGGCTGATGGCGTCAGCAGAGGAGGACAGGCAAGCAGTCTGGGACCTGGGACCTGGAGGGGGATTTGCTGCTGGGGCTAGTAGAGGCCTTGGGAAAGTTTAGAAGGACCTAATGTCCAACCTATTGAGAGCGGAAAGGGGGCCTGGTCTAGCTGTGGTGGCAACTAGTGGTGAGGATGGGCACCCAGAGGCTGACGCTGGCTCCTACTCAAGGGCAGTCCTGTGAGCCTGGTGAGCACCAGCCTCATCACCCCGCCTCCTCACCTTCCTGGCTTCCAGCATTCGGCCCAGCTGCAGCGCAATCTGGGCAAAGGGGGGTCGCTCGTTTGGGCGGTCTCGCCAGCACTGACGCATCAGTTCGTACCTGCAGATGGGACATTACTGAGATGAGGGGTTGGGCCAACTGGGGTAATGGGGTCACAAGGCTCAAGGCTGAGGCAACTCACACTTCATCATCACAGTTCCGAGGCTGCTCCATGCGGTAGCCCTGAGGCAGCTTCTCATAGAGCTCAGCACAGGTCATGCCGCAGTAGGGTGTGCCCCCTGCAGGAGGGGACAAAGCTCCCTCAGCCCAGAGCCCCAGAAGGGTAAGGTGGGGCACCCTGGGGGGTGGGGGGATGGGACTCACCAAGGCTCACGATCTCCCAGAGGAGGACCCCAAAGGACCAGCTGAAACGAGGAGGATGCACTTAGTTACCTTTAGGCCCTGGGGCCAGCATTTTAGTGTCTACCTACCCCAGGTTTGTAGCCCATCCCAGCCTCTGCACGTGTCTATTCTGTAAGTATTGGCCATGGCCAGTTGTGGTCTCTGCTCCATTGAAATTCCTTCTTGGTTCTGCGCAGGCTCAATGTAATCATAGCTAACATTTTTATCGCACATTTACTATGGGCTGGGCACTGATCATTTAATGTATATGTTAATACATTTAACCCTCACACCAACCCTATGACATAGGTACTGTCCTTATCCCCATTTTATAGATGGCAACACTGAGGCAATGAGAGGCTAGCTGGCTTGCCCAAGGTCACACAAAGAGTAAGTGGCAGAACTGGGATTCAGACCCTGGTAATCTGACTCCAAAGCCCTTGCTTTTAACTGGCTCTTATAGTGTAACAACGTCCGTGCATGTGAGAGCCAGGTGAGGCCAGGGTAGGAGTTTTAGTGGGGGGAAGGATTCTAGGGGGTTTGGAAGCAGAAGAAGGAAGTAGGCAAGTGATGGTCAGAGGGGTGATCATGTGGTGGACAGTGAGCCGGGCAGGCCAGGGCTTGGGGCAAATAGGCAGAGCCATGACTGGAGGGTTGGGCAGGCTACTTTTCTCAGAGAGAGGGGCAGGAGTGTGCCAAGGTGATTGTCTGGAGATAGGAGCACAAAGAAGGAGTCTTTGGGGTCATGTTCTGGTTAGCCCTCATATGGGGATGACCCTGCCCTTTAGAGAGGAAGGTAAGAACATTACTGAGTGGTCTCTTCCCATTGACCTGGGCATTATCCACCAGCACCCCAAACCTCTCTAAGACATCTCCCAGTCTCTTACACAAACACTGCCCTAAACTACCCTACCCCAATCCTACCACTGAAACACCTTCTAAGACAAAATTTCCTTCCAGCTAGGTCCCCTACCTTCCCACTAAGATGCTGGGCATCACCAAGATATACCCAAGATACACCTGCATCACACCTGTGCCACACCTGGAACACAGCCTACGGGCAGCCAAATCATGCCTTGGACTACTGGAGACATGTATGAAATGTGTCCAGGTTATGCCTGTGTGCAACCTTGGGAGACCAAGCCCTCCTACCCCTTCCTGCCCTGCACTCACACATCGCTCTTGGTGGTATAGACGCTGTAGTTCAGGGACTCAATGGCCATCCAGCGCACAGGGAGCCGCCCCTGGGAGAGAGTGGGTTTGAGGGATTGGGTGAGGAGGAAGGGCCTGTTTAGAGAGCTCTGGGGGGCAGGACCAGGCATGGAATCTGAGGGAGGACTGAGACTTACCATTGTCTTCTTCACATAGACCTCCTCTCCACGAGAAAGGCCGAAGTCAGCAATCTTGGAGGCCAGATTCTCTCCGACCAGCACATTTCGGGCAGCCAGGTCCCTGTGGATGAACTGGAGGCACAGTGATAAATCAGCGAAGACTGGGAATGAGTAATCCCAGGACTACTGGACCTACCAGTGAAGGATCCTACCCCATAGCCAGTTTTCATGGCCACCCTCAGAGCCTTTAGCAGCCCTTACCCTTCTTCCCACCCACCCAGGTCTTCTCCTGAACATCAATTCCTGCCTGAGAAAAATCACGGTGCTCCTTGCTATCATCCTTTCCTTTCTGTGATATGTCTATGGCCAAGCTCAGGTGTATCCCTCTTCCTGGGGCCATGGTGGGTATTTCCCCACTTCGCATGGTTCTACCTTTCTCTCCCTTAATTGATGAGGGTGGGGAAGGCCCTTCTCTTCCCAAATTGACCCTTTCTCTTGAGTTCCAAGTCTCCACTCAACCCTCCACCTTCCTCAGAGATCTCTTTCCATCAACACCTCCCTCTGTGCTGTGTCCCTCTGCTTTCAAAGATACTCAAAACTTTCCTACGCTTAAAATGCCTTCTCTCAGTCTCATGTACCCTTCTACTACTGTTCCTCTCTCCTTCAATTCAAGCAGAGTATCAGCTTCCACAGCCTCCACTCTCTGCTCCTCCTTTACCTTCTCCTGATGGGTCTCCATCCCTCCCCCACTATTAGCATCACCACCTAATGGTGACAGTTTCCAGATTGTTGTCTCCAGCCCAGGCCTCTCTCCTGAGTTCTAGGATGGTATCTACAACTGCTAACTCAACACCTCCATCAAGATGTTCCTCAAATGCTTCAAACGCAATACTTCCTCCAGACCTGCTTCTCATCCTGTCCTCTCACCCACTCCCCAGGCCAGCACTTGGGGTCATATCTTTTTCTCAATTCCTCAATCCCACATCCAATCAGAGCCTGCTTATTTTATCTCCTGAGGTCGGCCCATTGGCCCTCCTCCTCCCTCTAACACACCTTTTCTCCCTGCACTCACACTCACACACACACACCTGCTTCTCACTCAGGTACTGCATGCCATTGGCAGCATCACTGGCAAAACGTAGCAACTGCCGGGAGCTGAGGGTGGAGGCTGTTCCATGTTCTCGGGCAAAAACTGGGTCTGTTTCCAGGACCCGGCTTTTCCGCAGAAAATCTAGCAAGTTTCCATAGGGGGCATATTCGATAGCAATATACAGGTAACCTGAGGGGTGGGGAGATACATGGTGGGAGTTTATATACAGGCAAGCTGGTGGCAGCAAGTACCAACAATAGTAGACAGGGAGCATAAGGCATGGAGGAGAATGAATAGTGATGATTAGGTAACCTGAAGCTCCCAGCAAGGTACTGATGTGGAGGAGGTGATGGCTGATAATGGGGGTTTCAAAAAAGGTGTAGGTGATAAGATGGGGGCTCACCTCGGTTCTCACAGGCTCCTAAGAGGTTGATGATATTGGGGTGATGCCCCAATTTGCACAGAACTTCCAGTTCTCCCGCAAAGTCACGATGGTCATTTTCAGAGGCGTATTCTGTGTAAAGAATCCAGTATCACTTTTGCCAGAAATAATTCTGGAGAAAGGACATGAGCTGGTAAGGGCCGAGGTCAGTTACTGGAGGGAGCAAGATGGGGCCTGGGGTCTGTAGGACAAAGGAGAGGGTCAGGAGTGGGGTGAAGCGGGGGGGGGTCAAAGATCACTCCCAGCAGACCTTTCAGCATCTTGATCGCTGCGTTCATCTTGAGTCCGTCCTTCTTGATCATGGCCCGGATGACCTGGCCGAAGTTCCCCTCCCCGATGAGGTCCTCAAAGGTGATGTCCTCCCACTCCAGCACCGGGTAACTCAGCGGCTCAGGCTGTGGTTTTGGTCGCCGGGTCAGCGTCAACGTGCCTGAGCTGAACTGCAGGATGGTCTCCTCACCCTTCATAGGATGGGACAAGTGGGCAGACAGTCCATGCAAGAGACATGTGGTCAGCAAGAGGCACCAATAGACAAAGAGTGGTTAGATAATGGAGACCCAGACAGAGGGCATCCGGTGGCCAGCTAGGGACACACACACAGCAGAGAACATACTGAGGCAGAACCGTAGGAGATGGGGCCATGGGTGGGCCGTTGGGTGGACAGATGTCCACTGAGAGAGGCTGTAGCCTGGGGGTCAGGTGTGTGGGGCACGGAAAGAACAAGGAATAGGTAAAGTCACTAGAGGCCACAATCTAAGTCAATGGGAGGATGATAGATCTAACATTTGAAATAGAAAGGAATTGGAATGAGTTGTGATAGGAAGCAGTGAGCTGATCCCACAACCAGGCCTTTTTGTCACCAAGGATGCTCTGGAGAGGACTTC
Organism: Myotis davidii; assembly: GCF_000327345.1. NCBI lineage: Eukaryota > Metazoa > Chordata > Mammalia > Chiroptera > Vespertilionidae > Myotis > Myotis davidii. The sequence goes on along the minus strand of NW_006289819.1, from coordinate 2,675,999 downwards.
AGCCTAGGGCAGTGGCTAGGGATCTTTCTTTCTTTCTCTCTTTTTTTCTTTCTTTCTTTCTTATTTAATTATTTTTTTACATTGATTCTTAGAGAGAGAGAGAAATATTAATGTGAGAGTGAAACATCGATCATCTGCCTCCTGCATGCCCTTTACCGGGGACAGAGCCCACAACCCCAGCATGTACCCTGACTGGGAATCAAACCAGCAAGCCTTTGACCTAAAGATAGAAAGACCATAACAAATGGGAATGTTTGTCTTTGCCCACAACTGAGAAGGAGCTGGACCACCTGGGCAAGGCTGACAGCAGAAAAAGGAAACCATAGAACAGGACAAGGTTAGCTGCCAATATGAGAACTGGAAGAGGTGCTAAGAGAGCCATGATGGGGGGCTCCCAGCTTGATGGGGAAGGGGTGGGGACATGGGTCACACTGATTTGCATGAGACACGGACACCTGAAGGCACACACCAGCGTGCACATGCATGTTCTAGCAGTGGTACTGTATGCAGGTGCATCCATGCAGAGATCCACACGGACATGTGCACGTGGAGGAGCACAAGCAGAGGGACAGAGGCATACACACATGGCAGTGCTCATGGGGATATACACGTGCATGCACACATGGCACCCGCTCATGGCACCCACCCACACAGGCACATGTAGCAGGGGTATATCTTGGTATATGTTAGCATAACACATGTTAAAAGCTGCTTTCCCACCTCCTTTCCCCAACATTTGTACCCATTGCCCTCCCCACCATAGCAGTGGCAGCTTTTGGTACACACTGACCGAAGGGGAAGGGCCCATGCAGCCTGAACAAAGAAGCCAATTGAATCTCTGAAAGGGGTTTTTAAAGCATGGCAGAGACAATAGCTCTGGACACTAGGCTTTCTATCACAAGGATTAGCCCTTGAGAGAGAAGAGGGTCTTTTTTTGAAATGCCAGAGCTTGGTTGTAAATATCAAGAGCCCAGGCGTGGAGGAAAAAGGGCAGAGTTCAGGTCACAAGTTGCAACAGTGGCAAAGATCTCAGAGGAGACAGGACCAAGGAGAGGGAGAGAGGTGGGAGGAGGTGAGAAATGGAGGTGACAAGATGAGCTGACATGATTCTGGAAGATGAGCCAGCCTCCTGCCCTCACTCCTAAGGACTACAGGAGGACAGAAAACTCAGACAGGTGTGCAGGGAAGCCAGGAAGAGTGGAGGTTTGTGTTTCCTTTCTCAAGGAGTGATGGGTGAGGCTGCAGGCCCAGCACGAGGCTATGGTGGTAGAAACAGCTGTATAAAGGGCAGTAACAATGGGTTTGAGGGTCGTAGGATATGCTGTCCTCTGCAGGGTGCAGGGAAGCACCCAGAGTCCTTAAGTCTCCCCATGGAAGCCCTGGGATTAGAAGGATGGAGGAGGGGATGAGTAATTCGCAGAATGAGTTGTCTGTTGGCAGGAGGCCAGAGAAGGGCTGAGACCATCAGCCACAGCTGTATGCAGATGGAAGCCGGCTCCCAAGTTGGGGAGGGCTTGTCAGGACAGAGGCCAGCATGAAGCTCGGGTGCCCCTCCACAATATCACCATGCTACGTAGGCTTAGATCACCCCCATGGAGAAGGGGGCGACTCCTGAAATGACCATCATGAAATATAGACATGACCAAGTTATTTTGAATTAGGAATATGAAATGTTTCACCACTAATAGCAATGGGCTCATAAGCTGAGTTCAGTTTTAGAGAAATAAAGAAATGGGTATTTTATGCCCTTAGGTGTCATTAGGTATAGTAGCCCACAACCCCCAAATTCTCTCTCTCTCTCTCTCTTTCTCTCTCTCTCTCTCTCTCTCTCTCTCTCTCACACACACACACACACACACACACACACACAAACACATGCTCGGGTGTACAAGTACTTGTCTGTACATAGGTAGAAACATATACACATAGGGTCTGCATGCATGTGCCCCAGGCTGGGACAGGTAGGTGACTGACCGATCCTGACTGGTAGGTGAAGGTGCGTCTGCGGTGCAGGCAGCTTCTGCGAATGCACACCAGGGTTAAGAGGGCAGCCAGGATGGTGAGGCATGTGGCAGACATGGAGCCCACCACAGCCAGGATCAGCTGTTGATCTAGGCCCTCTTGTGCTGCCCGGACCTCTTGGACTGGGCCCTCGCTCTGCAGCCCTGGACATAATAAGATGGGCAGATCATGGGGACCCCTGGGTCAGGAAACCCAGAGGCCACCATGGGGTCACACAGAGGGAGAGGTCAGAGATCCCAGTACCAGGGAGGGTTCCGGGATGTCAGGTCTAGGGCCTGGGTGACTGGGGTGACATGATTTTCCCAGCACTAGGACAGACGGTCATAAGGAGGGAAGGGCCAGGGCTTGTGTCACTTGGGAAGTTGCCTGGGATGCCCTAGCTCCACGGCAGAGGATCATGTGGAGGGAGGGATTGCTGAGTCTGACCCCAGGGCCTGGAAGTCCCCATGGACCCGGCTCTCTCACCGTTGCCCAGGGTAGACTCTTCTACCATCTTGCTCCAGTCACCGGGACCCTGGACACTGGCCCGCACACGGAAGAGGTATCGTGTGCTGGCATTGAGGCCGCGGACGATGGTGTTTGTCTCCTCGGGCCTGTCCACATCCATCCACAGTGGGTCTCCTGAGCCTCCCGCCACCTGCACCTCCACAATGTACTTGGATATAGGCCCAGCCGGAGCCTCTGGGCGCTGCCACGTAAGCTGGATCTCAGAGTCCGAAAGGGCCCGAGCATGGAGGTGTCGGGGCGCTGGGGGTCCTGAAGATATGAGGATGGAAAGGCAGGGCTCAGACAGGACCAAGTTATGGAGCTGTGGGTCAGCTAGGTGTCCCCTCTGAGGACACCAGAATGGGAGCTACCCTGCCAACCTCCTCCTTCCATCTTGGGCTTGACTTCCTCTCCCTATGAGCTCTTCACCCTTGAGCTTCTGCTTCCCCTTATTCTCCTTACATCCCAGGAGTCCTAGGTCCTCCTCATGTCCCCCTTGCCCTGTGTTGCCCCTGTCCCATGTCCTCCCCATGTCCATGTATGCTTGATGTTGTAGGTCCTCCTATGCCATCTTTTCCTTGTGCCCTGGGTTTTCTCCACATCCATCCAGTGTCCTGTAACTTCCCATGTCCTTCTGGGTCTCATGTGTCCCCTCTCCTCTCCTCACTCTGAGCCCTTCTCCCCTTCTCGAGCATACCGCTGAGGGGCAGAAGCACGCGTGCCGGGGGTGAAGCAGGGCCCAGGAGGGTGCAGTGGTAGAGCCGCACATCCAGCTGGTAGTGGGTGCCAGGCGTGAGTCCCGTCAGGAGAGTGGTGCGGGCCTGGGGGGACGAGACGTTCTCCCGCCGCTCCTGTCCCCGTGCCCCGTCCCACAGGCGCAGCAGGAAACCATCGCCCACCAGTGGCCCAGGCACCGAGGGTAAGGACCAGCTCACTCGCAAACGGTCAGGGCCCTCCACATGCCAGCCCTCCAGCCATGGCTGCAACGAGGGCTCTGGGGCCAGAGGTCAAGGGTCAGAACTGTCCAGTGAGTCCTTGGGGCTGGACAGTGCAGTGATCCTCAGGGGGCAAGGTGGGACAACCTCAAGTGGGAAAGGCAGGGGCCCGGGGGGGTGATAAGATTGACAACCCTGAGTGCACGGGATAGTAATTCCTATGGGACAGGAAAGAATGACTCTTGGCTTCTCACCAGGACAGTCTGTGGTCATGAGGGTGGGAGGCCCCCAGGCCCCCTCCCCGCCTTCCCCTGGTCGGCTCAGTTGCACACGGACATTGTATCCTGTCTTCGGCCTCAGGTTCACTAAGGTCACATTCTCACTGGGGTCCACTGAGGGTGGGGTGCAACAGCATACATCATTCAGTCTTTTCCAGAAGCCACCATTCTCCCTTTGGCCCTTTCTTCCCCTTACACCACTTTCCCTCCCCTCATTCTTACCCAATACCGCTGTCCCACCCCAGCTCTCTCCCCACTCACCCACAATGGAGGACCAGGCCCTGGTGCTGTCCTGGGGCCGGTAGTGCAGGCGGACAGAGGTAATGGGTCCGTCCCCAGAGTAGGAGACCAGCGGGGACACCACAAGCTGGCGGCTCTGCTTGGCCAGGAGCCCAGGAGCAGTCAGGGGCACCGGGGGTACTGCCAGGAGACTCAGGGTAAGGCATGGCCCAGAAAGCCCACCCCGTCCTCAGAAACATGAGAGGACTCTGGCCAACAAAGACACCTGGGTCTCGGTTTGGATCTGGACTGGGGAGGCCAACTTCAACTGATTACCAGAGTGGCCAGGGCCCAAGGACAACAGAGTTCTGCCCCCTGGGCAGCATGGGCACAAGGATCTAGCACTATGATACATGTTTAAGTGCATCATCTAATTTACTCTTCATAGCAACCCTGTCAAGTGAGTGCTGGTATCTTCACTTTACAGAGAGAAACAAGCTATGAGGGGCTAAGTAACCTGCTTAAGGCGATGAAGCTAGGAATTTGTAGAGTGAGGATCAGAACCTAAATTGTCTGGGTACAAAGCCTGGGGGAAGTGAGAAGAGAAAGGCTGGAGGTGGAGCCCTAGGGCCATGCTAATATTTCCTGGTGGTGGGGAGCTGCAGAGTGGTGGAAGGGGCATGGTTAGCAAGTGGGAAGAGTGAAAGGGGGAACTGAGAAGTCTGGGGCTTACGTGCGGAGGAGGGAGTGCGGGGACCAGAGGGAAAGAAGAACCAAGAGGCGGCAGGGGGTGTGAATGGCCAAGGCTTATGGTGCTGGAGAAGGTGAAGGGACACCTGGATCAGGTGGGCATGCTCTGTTCTGAGCAGTCCTGGGCACTGGCAGCGCCCTCCTCATTTCACTCTGGGTCACCCTCTCCTGACACGAGTGCCCTATGGTGTGGGTCAGAGGGCGAAGTAGCATCGCAGAGGCAGAGAGGTAAAGGCCACTGTGTGTCTGTGGGAGGTGGAGAGGACAAGCATGGCCAGGCAGGAAGCTGGGTGAGGCCAGGGGGTGGCCCATTTTGGGGGCACAGGATGTCTTTTCCAGACGGGACTGAACAATACTCCCACTCTGGTACTGTCCAGCCTAGATCTCTGGTTGACCATATGCCCTCTTCTTTGCCTGGGCTGTGAGCTGAGATGCCCTTGCCCTTTCTGCTACGATGCCCAGTCTGAGCAGCACCAGCTAGTGTCCATCCTCCATGGACATCACTGACCTTTGACATTGACCTTGAAGCGCCGGCTGTCTTGACCACCAGATGTGGACACGCGGCATTCCCAGAGTCCATTGTCCCCAAGAGCCAAACTTGGCACCTCAAACTCAGCTGTAGTCCTATCTGGCTCCACAATGGCCTTGGTAGACTGAGAGAGACAGGGGAAGGGGGCAAACCAAAGACAATGTATATCCATGTGGCAGGTACACAGCTGTCTAGACCAGTGGTTCTCAACCTGTGGGTCGCGACCCCTTTGGGAGTCAAACGACCCTTTCACAGGGTCGCCTAAATACATCCTGCATAAAAGATATTTACATTACGATTCATAACAGTAGCAAAATTACAGTTATGAAGTAGCAACGAAAATAATTTTATGGTTGGGGGTCACCACAACATGAGGAACTGTATTAAAGGGTCGTGGCATTAGAAAGGTTGAGAACCACTGGTCTAGACTGATGAGGGATCAGAGGCCAGGCGGCAGCCCCTCAACAATCAGTTAGACCCCATTTGAACCTTCCTCAGGCCAGTGGGTAGAGGTGGCAGAAAGCCTTAAGGGGTCAGAGGTCTGAGGGACCAACTGTAAGGCTGGCGGTCAGGGGCCCTGGGTTGGGATGCGGGGGCTGACCAGGAGGACGGTGCCGTCTGGCTTGCGGAGCTCCATGTTGCCTGGTACTGGGAAGGGGTTTCCAGCAGCTGCACAGTTGATACGGGGCATCGTCCCAAAGTTGAACTCCAGTTCTGAGGCCACATCTAGGATCTGGGGGATCCGGTCTGGGGAGAGGAAGGACACTTATCATGGAGCCATCACAGAGGCAGACACATGACCGCCGAAGTGCCCTTCATCTTGTGTCATGCATCTCAGTGGAGGCACTGCTTTCTGCCCAGTCACTCACTCAAGCCTGAAAGCCAGCAAAGTCCTGTGTGAGTCCTCTAAGGCCCTCTGATAAGCCGCAGAGTCTATCTCTTGCACCCCCACCTCCCAAGACCCTTTCATACCGAAACCAGGGCCTTCACAGCCTCAGCCTCATGACTAGAACACGAGCCCTGCACAATCATTTGGGGTCTCCCAGCAGCTGGGGTCCTTTCTTAAACACAAATCTGACTACCCTGTGCCTCTTCAACAATTCCTTCCTGTCCCCATCATATTAAGTGCAAACTATTGCCTGCCATTCAAAGTCCCCAAGATGTGACCTTTTCTGACCATTCCCCAGCCTCCCCTTACTCCACTCTCCTAGTCCCCAAGCTTTTGTCCATGCTCTCTGCCCAGCCATCTCTCTTTTGTTCTTCATATTCTATCTCAGATCTCACCTCTTCCAAGAAGCCCTCTCTGACCGCCTCAGAGTGTTTAGGGCCTCTTCTGGGCTACCACTCACTCTGGGCTTCTGCTCATCTCTATATGGATGGTACAGATTGGGTGGTGAGAACTGCTCCCAGACCATGAGCTCCCTGAGGGCAGGACTTAGAGCATTAACAGGGAGATGTGTCTGGTGAAGGCTGGCTTATCTTGAAGGACCTGAGACCTATGTGTTCATACCTGACTTCTCACAGTGCACTCCATGCCATCCGGGGGGGCAGACACAGCCACTGAAGCGGTCACAAGTGCCGCCATTCTGACACTGGCACTGGAGGCTGCAATCCGCCCCGAAATGACCAGGGGCACAAGCTGGAAACAGAAAGGGTATGTTAGAGGGGCACAGGTCAGGGGGGCAACAAAGGCTCGGCTGGGGCCTGAGTAATGACAGGCTGGGTGGAGAGGGCACTGGTCCGGTGAGCAGGGGACTGTGGAGGGCCTGGTGTGCAAGTCAAGGCCAGAGTAAAGAGTTTAGGCCAAGCTCGTGCCAGTTCTCTGGGTCAGGGACTGCGGAGAGTGGGTTAGTGCATACCTTCCTGGCACTGGCTTCCTCTCCAGCCAGATCCACAAGAACAGCCGTAGGGGTCTGGGAGGCAGAAGGTGAGGCCCCGGCAGCCTGATGTACTGGGGCACTGCTCCTGGCAGCTCTGTCCAAAATGGCCCTCTCTGCAGGCTGGGAAGAGGCCATGTGGTGTAGAGGTTTCTGTGGGTCCCAGGGTCCGGGACCTACTTGGTACTCTCTCATCCTTCAAGCTCCATCCCCATGATTCAAGGGTCTTTCTTCCCCCATCCAGGCATCCTCTCCTACCTAGGTCCTAGCTCCCCCTCCTCCTTACCCTTCTCGCAGCGGGTGCCAGTGAATCCAGGGGGGCATACACACTCGCCATCCTGGTCATGGCAAACACCTCCATGCAGGCAGCCTGGGCATTCCTTGGTACAGCCTGGTCCCCAGCGCCCTGGCCCACAGCCTGGAGGAATGTGCTTTCAGCAGCTGACCCTCACCCACCTGACCACTGCTGCCGAGGGCTGGGGCAGCCCTGGGGACCCACAGGAAGTACCCACAGGGCTCCCGACCTCCCATGCCAGCCCCACCCCTGCTCCTAGCCCCTAACTTCGCACGATGAGCCGAAAGAAGGCACTGCCCAGGGGGCTGGCTTCCAGGTAGGTGGCACTGTAGATGCCGCTCATTGGTGGCTGTGCATTTGGGAGCTGCAGCAGGAACCGCCCATCCTGGGCCTCATGCCAGTCCAGGGTATAGAAGTAGGATCCTGAGGGGCAAAAGCGGGTCAGGGGCCTCAGTACCACTCGAGAGCTGGTCCCCTCCCTCTGCTCATCTCTGCTCGGGCCGAATCAATGTGCATCATGCACATCAAAGCACAGAAAGTATTTATACCCAAAAGCCAGAAAGCTGGGGAGCATTCTCTCATCATATCCACCAGCCAGTAAAGCACAGTCCTGCTCAGTCTGTGTCCTCTCACCTCCAAAAGCATCCTCTTCTCGCCAGGCCCACTGCCACCTGCCACCCTGGTCCCCACTTTCCACTGCCTCCTAAGTGGTCGGTCTCTCTGCTTCCTGACTCCCCCTTTCCCATCTGCCCTCTACTCAGCAGCCAGTGTGTATTTTTCTGCGACAAAGCCCGCTGCGGCTCCCTGCTTAACCCCTTCAGTAGTTCTCCACTGCCCTCAGGGTAATGCCCTAGCACATCATTTTCTTCACCCTTTGGCTACTGCATAGCCCTCTGGTCCTATACCTCTCCACAGCCTGCCTGCCTCCTAACATTCCGGAATTCTTGAACTGCTGGTTTCTCTTCCTGCCTTTGCTCTCCCCGCTTCTTTGTCTGGCCAATTCCCATTCCTCCTTTAGGGCACAGTTCAGGTGTTATCTACTCTGGGATTTCTCTCAGGAGTTCTCCCTCCAGGACCTGCAGACTCTAATATTAGACAATTGTGCCTGCCCCATGCCCTGCTTGGCTCTTTGCTTAGGACTGAATGGAGACTCTAGGGAGCCCGGGTCTACCTGACTATCCACATCACTTCAGAGGACTTGGAGCTCAGGAGGCAAACCCCTTGACTTCAGGAGTCCAGGGAACCAAAAGGCAGTCAAAAGGCTGTGAGTCTGAGGGTCTCTGGGACCGTAGGGCAAAACAGCTTCCTCCATGGGATGGCTGAGCTCCCCAGGTGTGGCCAGGCCCCAGCACACATCTGGACAGATCTAGACTTCCCCTGTACTAGGACTTGGTTACCAGTTCTCCCTCATGGGGCTGCTGCTCCCCGCCATCTGGGCTCTGTGCCTGCTAGCTCCTATAGGGAGAGTCATAGGGGAGGGCTTAACATAATGCTAATTTGGGGGTGACAGGGGAGTAGGCAGGTGACCATGATGCCACCCATCCTCTGATGCTGGAGGACAGCTCAGATCTAGAGATGGATGCAGGTGCTTTCATGGACCTGGTCCAGGGGCCCTGGAGATTGGCCAGGGGGGCGGGGGGTGGGGGTGGTAATAGGTATATGGGAATGACGGGTAGGTAAGGGGTGGCCATGGAGGTGTTGGGGTGTCAGATCGATGGGTTTACCTGCCCGAGCAGCTCAAATGCTCCCCTTACCGTTACTCTTCCAGATCACATCTGTCTGCTTCTCCTTGAGCACACGCGCGGAAAGCACAGCCGTGTCCCCTTTGTTCACCGTGTGTGTGACTTTGTCCGGGAGCAGCTGGGCTGCGGGGTGGATGGAGGGTGCGGTCAGAGGTCAAGGGCAGCCCCTCCTCCCCCTCCTGACAGCCGGCCAGACTCACCCCCAGGGCTGTTGTGCACGTAGAGGACGCTGGTGCGTCGGGCCCCCGAGCTGCCCACGCAGGAGAAGACGCCCACCAGGTCGGAGGGCTTGGAGAAGCCGAGCCGTTGCGGGCCAGCTGCAGTGGGGGCCGGGGCCGGGGCGTGCGCACGATGCGGTCGTCCTTCTCCAGCAGCAAGGCCTGGCCCCAGGCATCCGAGCCCCTGCCAGCGCCGAGCTCCCCAGACACACAGGTCAGGTAGAACCGGTGCGGCTCCAAGCGGCGCAGATCGGCCAGCAGCGTCAGGTCCACTGCCGCACCTGGGAAGGGACAGCAGTCCTGGGATCTGATGGGGTCTCCAGCCTCCCTCCCTCCCCCTCTTCCCCACCTTCGGGCTCTGCACTTGAGCAGGCATTTCCGTCCCCAGCCCTTCCTGACCCTTCCGGGTGCACTGACCCCTTTCCCTTCAGCCTCTTCATCCTAAAAGAGCAAAAACAAAAACAAAGCCCCCTCCCTTCTCCGGCCAGATGGCTTCCCTTTGCAGCCCAGCTTTGGCAAGAATGATCTAGGCCCCCTGTCTCCCTTTCCTTTGTATTCCCTGTCAGTCCCCTTTTCCTGACCTGTCTCTCAAGCGGCTCTGCCAAGGGAGCCGCTCTCCCTGCCCCCACTGCACTCTCCCTGCCCCCCACTAGGAATGTGCAGGCTGGGAGAGCCAAGGAGAATCGAGTGCTGGCAGAAACCTAGACGTGTTTGCAGTGCTGGGATTTAAGGCCGGAAAGGCTGGGTTCTGCAGCCAGGTGGTTGTGGGGCAGAAAGGAGGAGAACTGTGGGCCCAGCAAAAAGCCAGAGACAGAGGCCAGGCCTGGGCAGGCGCCGGTCAACGTGCAGAGACACAGGTGGGCCCCAGGTCTTTGTCTTCCATAGAACTCCCGGCCTTGCTGGAGAACAGACATGGACACACCTGTCAAATGCAGGGCGCCTTGCAGGGAAGCACAGACGATGGGTGCCTGACCCATTGCAGGGGACGAAGAGATGCCTTCTGGGAGATGGAGACCTCCCTGGAGGGTCTTAAAGCTGAGCAGGAGGACATAGAAGGGTGAGGAGAATAGTGAGGGGATAGGTCAGTGGTAGGAAAGGGTATTCTAGGCAGAGGGCACAGCCTGAGTAAAGACATGGAATGAAAACTATTATGGTGCAGATAGGGCAATGTCCAAATTCAGTGCGGCTGGGGCATGCAATGTAAGGCAGAGAGTGGGAGAAACCAAGTAGAGCCAGAGTCCAGGCCTGACTATGTGGAGCCCAGACTCCTCAGCCCCATGACCCCATACCTTTCCCAGCCCCTCCTTCTCTGTCCCTGCCTGCTAACTGCCAAGTAATTAGTTTAAATGCCTCTTAGCTTATCCACTAATACTCTTCCTAAGTCTACCGGGGGTAAATGAAGCTAGCATTTGATGACTGCCTGCCATGTGCCAAGCATCTGATTTCCAAGGAATCCTCACACCCTTCAGTGAAGTTGCTGTCTTTCCATTTACAGAGGAGGGTGATCATTATTCTACAGGCTTCCTTGAGCAGCTCATTCTTTGTTATTATTGTTGTTGTTGGGCAGTTCTCTCTTTTTTTGGCTTTAATGTCACCTCTGAGTCAATAACCCTGGGATAGCCTCTCAGCTTGGGCCTGCTTGCCCATCAGTCTTTCTCAAACCTGCGTCTTCTTCTTGTGTGTGTGTGTGTGTGTGTGTATATATATATTTATATATATATATTTAATCCTCACCCGAGGAGATTACATATATTATATATAATTGATTTGAACGCTCTATCCCCTGAGCCAAACTGGCTAGGGCAGTTCTCTCTTTTTTTGGCTTTAATGTCACCTCTGAGTCAATAACCCTGGGATAGCCTCTCAGCTTGGGCCTGCTTGCCCATCAGTCTTTCTCAAACCTGCGTCTTCTTCAGAGAGAAACATCAATGTGAGAAACATTGATCGGTTAACTCCTGTATGTGCCCCAACTAGGGATATAACCCGAAACCTAGGTATGTGCCCTGACCAGGAATCAAACCCGCAACCTTCTGGAGTCCGAGGTGACCCTCCAACTGAGCTACCCAGCCAGGGCAAACCTGCCTCTTTTCAGTGCTCCCTGACTCAGCGGATGGCACCAGAAACATCAATGTGAGAAACATTGATCGGTTAACTCCTGTATGTGCCCCAACTAGGGATATAACCCGAAACCTAGGTATGTGCCCTGACCAGGAATCAAACCCGCAACCTTCTGGAGTCCGAGGTGACCCTCCAACTGAGCTACCCAGCCAGGGCAAACCTGCCTCTTTTCAGTGCTCCCTGACTCAGCGGATGGCACCAGCCACCCGAGACACACACTTCGGAGTCATCTTATACTCCTACTGTCATAATAATTAATGTTTATTGGAGGTCAATTGTACGCCAGGCACTTTACTTATGTTCTCTCATTTTATCATACTAACTATCTGGGGAGGTAGGTGTTATTACCCCAATTTTATAGCCAGGGAAGGAAGACTTAGAGAAGTACTCGCCCAAGGTCACAATATTAGTAACTGGCGGAACTAGGTTGTCTGACTCTCAAGTCCACACCTTTAAGCATTATACTGTCTGCCCTAATCAGTCACAAAATTCTGCAAATCCTGTCTCCTCAAAGCCTCTTGACTTTATCCCCATCTCCAAGCCCATCCTTGCTTAGCCCTCATCCTTACCTTGATAGTCCCAACAGCTACACCCCAATTTTCTCAACACATCCTCCAAGTGATCCAGCTAAGACCTTGTGTCTCTCTAGCCTACTACCTTGCATGGCCCCTATTGCCCTCAGGACAAAGTGCAAGCTCTTAAACTCTTTGCTGCTCACATGCTGCTCCTCCAGCTGTGTTCCCTTTAGGAACCTCCTCTCCCAGGTGCTTCCATGCCTCTAAGACTTGCATCTATTGCTGGCTGCCTGGAATGAAGACCGCTGGTCTCAGTTAAGTCTTTCATGACCCCCTTTTTATCTATTGCCCAAGGCAGAGTAAGCGCTATTCTGGAGGTCCTTATGCCTTTGTGTTTAGTCCTCACTAGACTGTGAACCACTCAGAGACAGCCTGTGCGTTCTTTGGCCAGCACACTGAAGGAATCAGCTACCGCTCATTCAGAACCCCCTACCAAGTGCCACACATTGTGCCAATCGCTCTGTGTAAATTACTTCATTTAAACCCCATAACAGCCATAGGAGGTCAGCATCAGTTAATCACTGTGCAGCTCTGGAGGCTGCCTACCACTTAGCACAGCCCCTGGAATATTGTTGTTTCTTGATGAATTTTTGTCTAGTGAATAATCAAATGAATGCAACACAAGGCATATGATCACTCACTGAAAACTTTGTAGGCCCTGCTGTTCCCCACTGATCTCATGATCCAACACAGTTAATGGCCCTTTCCCTCCCCCCCCTCCCTTCTCATCCTCTAATTTAGCCCCAGGCTGCAGTGATTTCTAGTGCCTGATCCCATTATCTAGGTTTTCCTGGCCTCAATCCCACTTTCTAACTGATTACAATATGGACGAACTTGTTGACAGTGATGATAGAGTTTACTGGGGTAGAATCAGGGCCTTGGGGGGCTGGGTGCATCATGGGGAAGACTTACCAACATGAGAAGCCAGGAAGACGATGGGGAGCAGCAAAGGGGGGCCCAGCCAGACCATACTCTGGAGGCTGACCGCCCACGGTCAGTGACTCTGGGTCTGGCTGTTAAGCCTGTGCTAGTCCGTGAGTGTTGGTGCTGAGAGGAAGAGGAAATGAGATGGTTTGGGCGGGAGGGGTGGCCCAGGGGAGGGACGGGAAGGACTTATCCTTCTTCAGGGCCCCTAGGCCCCCCAGTGTGATCTCCACAGGCTGGGGATGGGTGTGGCCTAGAAGGCCCAGGATTGGGGTCTAGAGGTGGGGGGAGGGTTGTGGTAAAGACAGACCTGGAGACTGTTCTTTGGGCCGATTTTTCCATCCCCTCTTCTCCTCTCAGTCCTTAGTCTTGCCAGCACACAGGAGGCAGGAAAGGGAGGAAGCCAGTGGCTTCCGCCTATTGAAGAGGGATGGGGGGGGGGATATTGTTCTGGGGCCTCCCCTCCCACTCAGCACACACACACCAACACACACACAACACAACACACACACACACACACACACACACAGTACAGCCCAACGATTCCTCATGTGCCCCAGGACACAGTTACATGGATATCCTATAGAGCAGTTCACATATGTAATACAAGGATCTTTGTGGGCCCATGAATGTATGTGCTCAGGGGAACCAAAGAACTCACACTAGGACAAAAAGGACCTTCGATTCTATCTTGTGTAACTCTCATTTTACAGATGGGAAACTGAGGCCTGCAGTGCTTGAGGGTACTCTGAGGTTATGGCAAAGCTGGGACTTGAACTTCTGATTTAGTCGCTCCTCCCTGGCATGCATTAAGCAGACCCTGAGAGTCTTGCATTTATAGTCCTCAGCTGAAGCCACTAACAGAGGCTTCAGTTCTTTGCCTGATGTCATTGGTTTTACAGCAAACCCTGCCTGTCCCTGAGCACTGGGGCCACAGAAGTCTTCCCTGGGAGTGCACTCACTCTTGAGGGCTGACAATAGCCTGGGGCAGTCCCAGCCCCTTGGCAAATCCCCATGGATCTTGCCTTTGCTGTGCCCCCTCATCTCTCACTGCCCTGGCACCACTGCTTCACCTGGCACCACCACTGGCAATTTCTAGAACAGACCATGACCCGCAGGTGTGGAATACCTGCAGGGTGTGTGTGTGTGTGTGTGTGTGTGTGTGTGTGTGCAGGGAGCAGAGTGAGAGGCCTTGGAGTCATCAGATGTCTGGGGCTTGCTGGTGAGATTTATGGCCCCTCTGGCCTGGAATGGATGGTTGGGGCAGGGATGAGACCTAGTTCCAGTTTAGGTGTCTTGGGTTTGGAAGTCCAAACCCTTGCTCTGGCGCTGGGACATCTTCCCAGAGTCTGTTCTTGGGTGAAAACTGGACTTTTGTTTGCACCTCTCAGGTTCCAAATCACTGTCCTGGAAAAGCTAAGTCCCTATAGGGGGTTGAGCTGGCTTAGTCCTGGGGCTATTCTGAAAATCCCGAAAAGACCCAGGAGAAGCTTTGACTCCTGGTGTAGCATGAAAAAGGACCAGAGAAGACCCCTACTCTATAGGCCTACAGACACCCCATTCCTGGGTCTGTGGGGAATAGGGATGGGAAGTGTGGTTGATGCCTTAGACTTTAGCTCGTCTTGGTGCCAAGATCTTTGAATTTGGCATGAGAACAGAGCAGGGAAATGCTGGGGCAGTTTTTCTTGCAGGATTGTAGGTAAAGTACACTTTTGTGGAACTTTCTCCTTGGTTCTAGTGGGTCTGATGTAATTTTGTAAAAGTAAAGAGAGCACTTGGGCAACATCTCTTCTTGAAAATGACAGATCCTTCAGCCCTGGCTGGGTAGCTCAGTTGATTAGGGCATCATCCCAATAACCAAGATGGGTTGTTGTGTACACATCCACCATTGCAATGGGAATACTTAAACCATAATGCACTCAACAAAGGAGCACCTAAATATATAAGCAAATCTTGATGGACATAAAGGGAGAAAGCAACAGTAATACCATCATAATAGGGGATTTGAACACCCCATTGACATCCATGGCTAGATCTTCTAGACAGAAAAGCAACAATGAAAGAGTGGCCTCATGTACACGATCAGGTGGACTTAATTGATATCTTCAGAGCATTTCACCCCAAAGCATCAGAATATACATTCTTTCAGTGCACATGGAAAATTTTCTAGGCTAGACCATGTTAGGACACAAAACAAGTCTCAATAAATTTAAGAAGATTGGAATTATACGAAGCATCTTCTCTGACCATAATGGTATGAAACTAAAATCAATCACAAGAAAAAACCCTGAAAAACACAAAAAGACATGGAAGCTAAATGACATGTTGCTAAACAATAAATAGGTTAACAATGAGATTAAGGAAGAAATCAAAAGCTACCTTGAAACAAATGAAAATGAGAACACAACCACCCCCAAATCTCTGGGATACAGTGAAAGCAGTCCTATGAGGGAAATTTATAACATTACTGGCCTACCTCAAGAAACAAGAAAAATCTCAAATAAACAATCTAACTTTACACTTAAAGGAACTAGAAAAAGCACAACAAAGCCCCAAGTTAGTAGGAGAAAGGAAATAATAAAAGATCAGAGTAGAAATAAATGAAATAGAGTCTAAAAAAAACCCCACAATACAAAAGATCAGTAAAACCAAGAGCTGGTTCTTTGAAAAGATAAACAAGATTGACAAACCTTTAATCACATTCATCAAGAAAAAAAGGAGGGTGACCCAAATAAATAAAATCAGAAATGAAAAAGGAGAAGTAAAAACTGACTCCACAGATACACAAGAAATTGTAAGAAAATATTATGAACAACTATATGCCAACAAATTGGACATATCCCACCAATGTAGGTTTGTTGTTGTTTGTCTGTTTGTTCTTTAGCACTTCCTTACTTCCTGGCACTAACAAGATACTCCAGGCTCATTTTGTATCCTTCCTGTTCATTTCTAGAATCAGCTGTCTCTGTAAGAAGCTCTGGTTTCTTTTGAAAATGACATTAGAACCCAAAAGTAGAGTGCCAGGTCTGCTCATTGGCACTGGGGTGTCATTGCTTCTAGGCCCTCTTAGCTCACAGAGCAAGGAAATATATATATGTTTATACCAATGTGTGAACATACACATATCTATAAATATTTTTTATTTAGCAATTTACATTAAGCTAAGCATGAGTTCATAAGGATGCCTCCAACTCTAATTCATTACCACGTGGGTCAGGGGAAATGTTTTTTTTGTTGTTGTTGCTGTTGTTAATCCTCACCTCCCAAATATATATTTTTTCCATTTATTTTTAGAAAGAGTGGAAGGGAGGAGGAGAGACACAAAGAAAGAAACACTGATATTGATTGGTTGCCTCCTGCACGTGTCCCTTGCTTCCCACATGTGTCCCTACCAAGCCTACAACCGAGGTACGAGCCCTTGATCAGAATCAAACCCAAGACCCCTCATTCCACAGGCCAATGCTCTATCCACTGAGCCAAAGCATCTAGGGCAGGGGCAGTGTTTTGTTTTATTTTGTCTCAGAACCATCCTCTCCCCACCAAAAACAATATCCATTCCGATTGTTTGTTTGTTTTCAAAGCATATTTTCAGAAATGAATCACATCTAATCGTGAGAACTTATTCATAATTAGACCAAATGTGCTTTTGAAAATAAAAAAGGTTACTTTTTTAATGCCAAAAGTAAATGAAAAAAAAAGGTTAACATATATTTACCAGTGAATTCACCTCAAGGATCAGATTTATAAAAAGGCTACTTAAAAGAGAAGAGTTTTCTTCTGGTCAGAATAGCCAGGAAAACTCTGCAATAGATTAACGAAGCCCTATCAGAAAGCAAAATATGGCAGGTTGTATTTTTCCAAATTGGCCACAACAGTCTGTTCTGTGCCACATGTTTTTCTTACAACATGACCTTGACATTTGTCCCACTGAGGATTTGGATGGCACTGACTCGTCATCAGATGAATGCAGAGGATGTGATGCTGCGTGGGTCAGAAAGGTGAGGCGGCTTCTAGTTTGTTCTTGGAAGCACTTGCAATGGAACTCTGAGCTGCCATGTACACAGTCCAACTTCGCTGAAGCCACCGTGCTGAGAGGAAGTCCAAACTCGCTCATACAGAGAGACCACAGTGAGAAATATTGAAGCTACGTGAGGAGAAAGAGAATCTCCCCACCAAGGGTTTCCTGAATTCCTGACTATGGAGACTGTGAGAAATAATAGAACAATTGTTGTTTTAAATGACTAAGCTTTGGGTGATTTATTTCACACCAATATTTGCTGGAACCTAAAACATGTTATATGTAAAGTCTCAATAATTAAACAATGTGGTACTGGCATTGAAATAGACCAATGGAAGAGAAAAACCAGAAATGGACCCAAATGCACATAGGAATTTAGCATACATAAAAAGTTGCATTTCAAATCAGCCGGAAAAGTTGGTCTTTTTAATAAATGATGTTGCAATAATTGGTACCTGTCTGTAAAAAAATAAAGTTGGATCTATATTTTACATCATGTATATTAAGATAAACTCCAAATGGGTCTAAGATTAAACCAAAAAATCAAACCCACAAAAGAACTAGAAGAAAACCCGTGAATTACCTTTTAACTTTGGAGTGGGTACCCTCTCTAACTAAGCCTCAAAATCCGCAGACCTTAAAAGAAAAGATTAATCCCACTTCTAGGAATATATCCCAAGAAACTAAAAACACCAATCAGAAAGGATATATGCACTCCTATGTTCAAATCGGCACAATTCAAAGGACTTGTATGCATGCATATAGGCCTAAACAGTGGACACAGACAACAGGGGGGTGAGGGGGCAATGGAGGGATAAGGACACATATGTAATACCTTAATCAATAAAGAAATTAAAAAAAGAAAAGATTAATGAAATTTATGGCATATATAAAAAGCCCTAAAAGGCAAAAATAAGAGACAAATGTCAAAAATATTTATAACTCATATTATAGACTAGAGGCCCAGTGCATGAAAATCTATGCACTGGAGTGGGGGTCCCTCAGCTCGGCCTGCCCCTCTCACAGTCCGGGAGCCTGCAGGGGCGGGAGGCGACCCAGTAATCAGGGGAAGGCGATGCCCCATCACACTTCTGCTGCTGCCACTACAGGTAGCGCAAGCCTTGGCCGGTCCTGGTTACCTGAGCCTCGGTTGGCCCTGGGCGGCTGGGCAGCCGACATCTGAGGCTTGCCTGTGCCTTGGGCCAGCCCTGGGTGAATGGGGGGATGAGGGGACTGGGGGACTCCAGAGGTAGGCACACGGAGCGGCCAGGCCAGGCGAGCCCGGCCTTGCCATGCACCTGCCGCCCCGGCAGGGCTGAAGGGACTGGGTGCCGCCATCTTGTGGCTGTGGGTGCCGCCATCATTGAGGGTGTGACAGTCAATTAGCATATTCCCTCCTTATTGGCTATGGGTGCTGCCATCTTTGAGGGTGGTGTAGTCAATTAGCATATTCCCCCTTTATTAGATAGGATTAGGAATCAATAAAAACATAAAATCCAATGGGCAAAGATTATGGAAAAGATAACATATTAGCACATAGTCTTGCAGAAATGGTGGTGGAATTGAGACCCAACTGGGTGAAATTGTTATGCAAATTATTCACACACACACACACACACACACACACACACGCATACTGGTGTAATTTAAGGCTGGGTTGACTTAGAGGAAGACAATTAAGCTCTCCAAGTTGCCCCTCAAAATTGACATCAAGGCCACCTGAAAAGAAGTGTCAAATAGGTCCTCTGCTAAGTAGCAGAGACTCCTTCCATGGAAGCCTACCAGACAAGGGTAGACTACCTGAGTGTCCATGCAGTTATTTCTCAAAATAAACAAAGTGAGAATCCCATCTTTGCTTTTTGGATTTAATTTATGCTATTATATATAAACTGTGTAAGGCCAGTATGTGAAGTTGAATGCTGCTTTGTTTTCCTTGGTGATTTTAAAGGAAATGGGTAGTTCCAATATGCCTCCCCTCCCCCATTACATTCCTATGTTCTCCTAAAGCATGCCCTTGTGTCTTGGCTCCTAGAATATTCTGAAAAGCATTTAAGATATTTCTTTGTTATGTGCAACCCCAGATGCGGGTATCTTTATATATTTCATAAATGCTTTAACTCTCTACTGTTTGTCACAATTTCTTTGTGAAGAAATAAGTGAAATGTTGCCCAAACAACATTATAAGGTTTTCTTTTGGTTGGAATAAGCAACATGTTATTGAAATAAAATATGCAAAAATTCCTAAGTCCTGTCTTTGCCTGAAATTGACTTTACCAATAAATAATTGTTCAGCAAAGGAAAATAAAAGAAAAAGTAATACTTTACCTTTTGGGGGGGGGGCGTTAATAGTTGGTAACAATGGTACTTTCACTTAACTTCAGTAGCAACTAAAGCCATATGTCAATTCAAAAACAGTTTTTGCTGTTCTTTCAGGAAATACTTCTATAGTGAGAGGAAGTTGTCAGCATATGCTCTTGGAACACAGGCTGCAGCTCTGTTCCTGAAGGTAGCAGGTGAGCATGTGTGTTTCACTCTGGGCTGAAAAGGTGTGCCAGGTGTTTATGACAAGCTGTAATGAAGACTGTAGATTACTACTTGGAATCCACTGCGTCCTTTTTCCCTGTTGAAAAAAGGAAAGTTCTGAAAACAAGCCCTATTTAAAGGAAGCCCCAGTTAATCCAACAAAGCTTTGAGTAAATTTCCCTTTGTACAAACTGCTTGACAAAGACCATTTGGCCCCAAGGAACCCATTGAGGCCAGAAGCTGGAATCAACACCTCACAGAGGGCTCAGACTGTTTGAAGCTCAGGACCTACTTAAAACATAGCAGACTTTTACTGACCTTGTTCAGAATGGAACGTCCCTGACAAGGTAAGCAGAGGTCTTATGGAGAACACCAGCCCACCTCAGTTGCCACGAATAAGTTATGGAACATTTGCAGGTGACAGGAACAGTTACTGATGCTGCCTCATGGACTCTCTGCTCATTGAGGTAGGTTTCATTATTATTCTCCTCATTTTACAGATGAAGAAATTGGTGCTTTCTAAGGTTAGTTAAGTGGTGGAGCTCAACTCTGACCCCAGACCTGCTGGTCTGACCTAGACAAGCAGGTAAAAAGTCTCTGCGGGCACTTATAGGAGGCTGCTATGAGTGTAATACCCCAAACTCTAAAAATGACTTCAAAAAGCCAATCGGTATGTACTTAGAAAGCACTAGAGATTTTATTCTGGAAAAATAATAAGCTCAACACTGTGCTGTGTTATGATCGAGCGGAGCCCCTTTAAAAGGCAAAGATGGACCAGCAGAGACGGACAGGCACCAATTTTCAGGGTGTCTTGCCTTTAAGGTACACCAGGTCCTTGCTTCACCCCAGATCACTCTGAAATCCTAGAACCAATAGCCTACGACACAAATGACTCATTGTTTTTCTGCTTCAAACCACAGCAAGCCTACTTAGAATACAAAGCACATTTTATGAGAGAAAGTTGCCACCCCAGGCCACAGCCACACATTCCGGCAGCATCCACCGCCTGGGTGAATCACAGGATTGCTTCCCGGTTGGCCAATCTCACTTTAAATGTTGTTTGAGGATAAAAGCTAGCGATAGCGACAGCCCAATAAACCTCATGACTCATTCGACCCAACTCCCACCCTTTTTACCTGAAAACATATTAGGGTTTTGCCATTTCCATTCTTGCCTCCACCCTGATGAAGGGGTGCTGGTGCAACAAGATGAGGGAGTGGGCTTCTGGGCCCCATGGAGAGAGACATGCCTCCTTCCAGGCTTACGTAGTGCCTGCCACCAGAGGAACCGCCCCAAACTCTAGGGATTTCAGGTGGCAAGGATGTTTCC
>NW_006289819.1:2652038-2655089 GCF_000327345.1 Myotis davidii | reverse complement strand
AATGTGGGAGAAATGACTATTCCTGTTGTGTGGGGAGGCAGGTCGGGGAGGGGGCACCACGATGGGGACGCGCTGTCCGGCTGGTCAGCCACCTCTGGCCATTTGCCTGGCATGACATCCCTCTGGTGAGGGCGTGGTAGTTCCCTGTCAGGTCTGCTGAGCTCTGTTCTCCTAGACCCAGTTACCCCAGAGATAACTGAACAAGGAGGGGGCACAGACTGCTACCTCATTACACTGGGTGCGTCTGATGTCTGATTATATATCCAAGGTGGCAAGATGGAGCTGGTGGCTTGGGACGAAGTTGTCCCATGAACCTGGATGCTGGATCTGATGTGGAAACCATCTGAGGTAATTATACTGCAGTTTCAGGGTGGTGTGTTTGGGGATGTAAGAGACTTGGTGAACTCTCCCTCAGGGCTTCATGGAATACCTGACAGACTCGTCCACCTTGAGGAAGTGAGCAAACCCTAGAAGCTGCAATCTCAAGGCATTTCCTTAGTCTCAGGCCTGGGTCTGGGAAACTCCTCTGGGGATATAACCTTTGAGCTTACCTTAGCGCAAGCTTGTCAAACACGAAGGCTTACACGGGCCCTAGCCGGTTTGGCTCAGTGGATAGTGTCGGCCTGCCCACTGAAGGGTCCCAGGTTGGATCCCGGGCAAGGGCACATGCCCAGGTTGTGGGCTTGATCCCCAGTAGGGGAGCGTCCAGGAGGCAACCGATCAATGATTCTCTCATTATTGTTTCTATCTCTCCCTCTCTGAAATCAATAAAAAATAAAAAAATAAAAAAAGGCTAACACAGGCCAAATAAACAAGGATTAAGTTTATGTGGGCCGCAAAAAAAAACAAAAGCTTCAATTTTCATAGAAATGTAGGTTTATTTCGAGAGACAGCACCAAACAAGTCAGTACAAGACTAATGACGTGGCAACCAGCTGCTAAAATATTCACTGCTAGTATTAGTGGAGAGAAATGGTGCGCCTTTGGGTAAGGGAAATGAATGCAACACGATTATAGTAATCAGTCATTAGCGAACGTTGTAGTTCGTTATTAATAATTATGTGTAATTGGATATTGTAAAAATTAAGTTACGGAATTTTTATTAAAACGTTTCTTACATACGGTTATATTGGCTGGGCTGCAAAAATATTCGTTGTGGGCTGCATGTTTTCATCAAGCTTCAAGCCCACTCCCCGCTGAATGCTGGGGACTCCACGTCATCAGTGGCAGAGCAGGAGTTGGGAAAGGCCAGCCTCTGGGGAGGGAGGGGCTGAACTGCTGGGTGTCCTAGGGAGGTGCTGACTCTACAGCCAGGAGGCTGGGAGTGGCTGGAAATGGAAATAGGCAGGTTCCTCAGAGATTGCGAAGAAGAAGGGGTCCTCTATCTAGTCAAAGGAGCACCTGTTCACAATAGAAGAGAGGTTCCTGCACTCAGAGTGCAAAGGGTTAACACCAGTTCTTAACCTGGAGGGAGCAAGTGAGCCCCCTGGAAATCTAACCATTTAGCAGCCAAGTTTTTATTGGGCACCTACTACAAGCCAGGCCTGTGAGCATATTTGTGATTGGATGTACATGTGCATTCCCCTGGTCCCATCAGCTTCTCAAAAGAGAACTAACTACAATATCCCCAAGGCGAAGACCCCAGGTCCGGTCTGCAGCAGGGAGGGGTTGGGTCAGATGGAGGAGGAAGTGCGTGCAAGGTGGTGAACCCAGACACCCCTTCTTTTTCTTGCTCACCATTCATTTCCTTTGGGAAATATAATCAAATCTTTGAAAGGCAGAGGTAGCTTTCTGTCACTCCAAATGATTTTGAGGAATCAAACATCTTGATGGCAAATCTTACTCATGGGAGCTGCTATGAAAGAAATTCTGAGATGTTCTAAAATAATTCACAGTGGCCAGAGACCGAGAGAAAGAGAAGGAACTATTATTAATCTATTAATGGCTGCAGACCAGCTAACAAAAGACTTCTCGCATTCCTGTGTTGCCTGTTGGAATTTTGGACTAATTTCCAGGTGGCTATTTCCCAAGATTATTTTAGTTAGGCCCCATCTCACTCCAGGCGCGCATCCTCCCTTCCCAGCCCTCCACCCCTGCCTGCTTGTTTACAAAAGGGCTTTCCCAACTGCTGCCCCAGCTAACCTATAGGTGTGGACATTTCTTTATGAGGACTCAGCTATCCCAAAGCTGGTCCTCTCTACCTACCCCCACCCCTTCGCCTATAGCTCAGGTAACTTCTTTCAGACAGGTATACCTGTCTTCTCCCTTCCACCCACTTGATGTATAAAAGGTTTGCACAACTCTGGGATGGGGGACAGACCTGCTGTCTTTTCTATGCAGCCATGCTGTTGGTGGTTTAGACTCCATGCCTAAGATCCATCTTGGACTAGCAATTTTGGCTCGGGAAAACTTTTCTTACAAAAGACTTTCAGCCGTGGAAGTTAAACATTTTTAGTTTAACAGAGCAAAGGGATGTAGTTGGGATATATAACTGGAAAGATGCTGGGCCTGGAGTCAGAAGACCTGGATTCGAATACTGCCGCTGCCATTTTTAAATAGAGCCATTAACATGTTATCATGAGACCTCTGATGCAGAAGGTTGAGTTAATCACACACTTCAGATAACAGTAAGACCCCCATAGGTCTGTAGGCTCCACCTCAGAACCACTCCATGGTTCATATCCCTGGGCTTGTCTTTATCAAGAATTGCATCTCCTGGAAACCTCCATTTCTTTATGCCACCATCTGCTCATCACTTCTTACTTTTTCAACTTCCTCTCTCTATTCCACCAGCAATTTCTCCTAAAATCCATTGATCCTACCACTTTTTCAGGGTTTCTCACACCTCCCCACCCTGTTCTCACTTCCCTCTTTACTGGGCCCAGATTTCATGGGCCACCATGGTAACCACTTGCTTGCCTACAAATCCCCACCCTCTCTCCATCTTCCCCCCACCTGTACTTGGAGTGGCTAGAAAACAAAGACACTTAATCACCCTAACTGACCGCTTACCCCAAGGTGCTACCTGGTGAGCCTATCACATGCTGGTAGG
>NW_006289819.1:2645491-2651997 GCF_000327345.1 Myotis davidii | reverse complement strand
CTTTCCCTCTGAACCCCAGAACCACTGTACTCTCAGCTGATGACATTGCTTCCTGTTTCTCTGGAAAAACAGAAGCCCTGGGAAGAAAACTTCCTAAGGCTCCCATCATTTCACCTGTATGCTCCGCCTTCCTCAGAGGGACTCTCCCTGCTCCTGCCTAAGATCAACCCTCCACCAGAGCACTTGACCCCATACCCCTTGATGCCTTCAGGACTTCACACCCTTCTCTCTCATCCTTCTGCATTGTCAATTTCCTCTCTCTCCTGGATTATTCTGGCCAGCCTACACACATGGTGTAACAGCTCCTAGCCTAAAAAAATATCCTCCATGATTGCACCCCCGCCTCTAGTGACTGCACCACTTCTCTGCTCCTTTAAAAATTTATTTATTAGAGAGAGAGAAACATCGATTTGTTGTTCTACTTATATATGCATTCATTGGTTGATTCTTGTATATGCCCTGACTAGGAATCAAAGTTGCAACCTTGGTGTTGTCCTGATACTGAGCTACCCAGCCAGGACTTCTTTGATCCTTTTATAGCAAAATTCTTTGAAGAAGTGGTCACCACTTTTTCTGCTCCCATACTTGGTGCATTGCTCCAGTCAGGCATTTGTCCCCAACACTAGTGAAACTGCTCTTACCAAAGTCACCAGTGACCTCTACCTGGCCAATTTCAAAGTCAGTTCTCAATCTGTATCTCAGTTGACTTATCACCAGCATTTGACGTAACTGCCAAGTTCGTGCCCTTGAAATACTTTCTTCTCTGGTCTCCAGGACACTCTCTCACATGTCTGCCTCCCACCATGCTGCTGGCCATGCCTCAGTCTTCTTTCCTGCTTCTCCTCAGCCCCTCTCCCCCCCCTGCTGTGCTCTAGAAGTCAGCCCTCAGCCTTCTTTTCTCTTGACACCTAGATAACTGGCTTTAAAAATCATGCACATTTTGCTGCTGCCCACATTTTTTATTTCTAGCCTTTATCTCCCCCTGCATTCTGGCCAAATTTATGCTATTGCCTACTTAGGATGCTACCTGGATATCTCACAGGCATCTCACATCTAACATGTCCAAAACTGAGGTCCTGGTTGCCCTCTCAAACCTCTCCTTTCTGGAGTCTTTCCACTTGAGTGAAGGACATGTCTATCCTACTAGCTGCTCAAAAAATACAGTCGCTGTATTTGGAGTTCTTTGCGGTCCCTTTCTTTTTCTCAAACCTGGCATCCAGTCAGCAAATCACATAAGCTTCACCTTCAAAATATATCTAGGACCTGAGCACTTCTCCCCATTTCTACCTGAGCACCCTGAGGCCACAGCCTCCTGGATGATAGCAACAGCTTCCTAACTGGCCTCCCTGCTTCTACCCTGGCTCATCTAATCCATTCTTTACACAGAAGCCGGAGGATATTCCCTCAGTCCTCTGCTTAGATCATCAATGGTTTTCCATCTCGTGGAGGGAAGGACCTGATGAGGCCTCACATGAGCTGACAGCCCCCCAGGGTAACTCCTCCCATGTCTCCCCACTTACTGTGCTCCATCCAGCTGGGCTCCTTAGGTTGCTTGAACAAGCCAGCCCTGCTCCTGGCTGTCAGTCTTTGTCAGGGCTGTTTCCTCTTCCTGGAATGCTCTTCCCCTAGATGAGCATGGTTGCTGTTTCCCTATTATTCAGATCTCAGCTCAAACATCCCCTCTTCAGTGAGTCCCCCCTTTTTCTGACTAATGGAAAGTAACAGCCCCCTCCACGGCTCCCTATCACCTGAAGCGACTGTATTTTTTCATAGCTCTCACCATGATCTGAAATGATCTTATTTATTTCTTGTGTATTGTCTGTCTTCCCCACCAGAATGAAAGCTGTATGGTGGTGGGAGCTCTGTCCCCAGCAGCTAGCACAGAGCCTACCACAAGGTTGTCAGGGCCGCCATGGAAGGTGGTAAAGGTTGTTCGCAGCATTGAGCTCTGGCTGAGGGGCTAGTGGTATTGATATCCAGCCTGCTCTCTGCTCTCCATGCTGTGGGGGACCCAGCAGGTCGTCCTCTGCTATATTCTAGTGCGTGTCCATGGGCTGGCTGTGGCTCTGTGATAGGTGATCAATAAATACTCATTAAACAAATGACTGACTGATGGATGTGCAGACCTTTCCTTGCTTTATTCTGTGGAATGTCTTGCTAATTCTCTTCTTATGGCTGTGTTTCTTCATCTATTATCTGGCTAATTAATATCTAATAGTGTAGTTATGAAGATTAAATGAAATAGTTCAGTAAAAAGCTGGCACAGGTATGATTTCATTTGTAGGAAATATCCAGAGCAGGCAAATCCATAGAGAGAGAAGGCAGACTTTTGTAGTTGCTGGAACCTGGAGTACAGGGGAAATGAGTGAGTGCTTAATGGGTAGGGGGTATCCCTTTGATGTGACAAAAATATTTTAGAACTAGATGCAGTGATGGTTGTACAACCTTTTGAATATTCTAAGTGCCACTAAACTGTGTACTAAAATGGTGAAATTTTTGTGATGTGAATTAGGTTATGTTATATGAATACCTCAATTTTAAAAACAAACAAACAGCACAGGTGTTCAATGAATACCTTTTGAATCCTATGATTTCCTTGTTTCAAAATCAAAGCAAACCCCCCAAACTTCCTGACTCCTCACTGTCCCATCACGGGTAGTATTCACTTTCCTCTTATTCACTTATTTCAGAAGGATTTATTGTTGCTGTTTCAGATGTTGGGGACTTGAAGGGGAATGAGACAGATGCAGACCCAACCCGAGTTTCCAGACTCACAAGAGGCCCTGCCAAATAAAGAGAAAATCACAATAGTGGTGGTCAGGGCAAAGGGAGAGAAGTGCTAGGTCTGGGGGGCGGGGCACCGAGGGTGGGAGGAGGAACCCAGACTAGGGAGAGTAAGGGAAGGCCATCTATATAAAGAGGCACCTAAACTAGGGTCTGAGTGATGAGTAGGTCTGGGAGAAAATCAGCCTGAGAGATGATGGACAAGTTGGGGGAAGGGCTGAAGGTGAGGGATAGGGGAAATCAGGGTCCCAGGAACGGGCATGCAGAGCTTGAGAGATGAGAGCATGGTGGGTTCCAGGAGTGGAGAACAGTTTGGTGTGGCTGGAGGAGAGAGTATGAAAGGCAAGCACCTAATGGGGTGGGAGACCTAGGAAGGAGCCATTGGAAGAGTTCAGATTCCATGTTAAAAAATCCAAGGTCCTGCGAGGTCCTCCGCTTCATAGCCACAGCTCTGGCTTGCCCCACTTGCAACCCCTGGGCACAGTCCTTGTTCGGGTTGTGGCCTGAGGGACCCTGTGAATCCTGTGCCCACATGGCTTAGCTCATGGCTTCCTCCCTTACATAGTCACCAAGAGCCTGCCCTGTTGCAGGGGCCAGCAACCTAGAGACTGTTAACACTTGGCTCCACTCTAGAGAGCTTCTGGGTTAATGGGGGAGGCAGCACAGGGAGAAATTATAACCAGACAATCAATGGGTCCGTGCTGCCTGTCACTACTTGAGTCAATTAAGCAGAGACAGGGTTGAATCATATGAGCGTTTATTCCAATAATGCTGGCAGCATGGGAGAGCAGCAGTTTGTCCACAAAAATCTACTCTGCCCCCCAGCATAGCCAGCTGCTTATATTGGATAGAAGGACAAAGATTACGTGGGGAAGTAGGCAAAAGGGTACAGATGGGGAGAGTGGGCCATGGACTGCATTTCCAGGTGAGCTCCCAGGTCCCACGTGCAACGCCCAGCCAGGTTAGAATGCGCCTTCTTTAACCAGAACAAAACAATCACAGTTAACAGACCATGGTTAATATTTCTTACAATCATAGCTGGTCTCCAATATTCTATTTCTGCCCCTATCAAAATCACTACAGGATAAATAGAGAAATGCTGTGATAAAGGGTGCGCAGGGCACTCAGGAGAGAGAATGATGAGAGAATGCTGGGCGTCTCCACCCGGCGGGAGCAAGCTTGCCGGGGTAGACTGAGGGCTCCGGGAAAGTGACTCCTGAACCGTCTCTTCAAGGACAAGGAGTAGAAGAAAAGGGAGATTCAGAGCTAGCTTTGTGGGGTCACAGGATCCTTGAGATCCAGATGAAGGCTGGACACACATACACACCATAACCACCAACCCCCCAAAGATACATATACCATCCCCAAAAGACCTTTGAACTCACACTCCCCATTGACCTTCACATCCGCTCTACACACACACACACACACACACACACACACACACACACACACACACACACACACACACACACACACACACACACACACACACACACACACACACACACACACTTGCAGGTATTTTTGAGTGTGTCCTTGGCCTCTCTGGCTTTGCCTGGGAAGAATGCCCAACACCCCCCCTCGCCCCATCCCCCACCCTTCCTGCCTCCCGGTTCCGGCCCACCGCCTTCACAGGTCTGCAAAGCTCCCTCTTCAACTCTGGACTTTGTACCTGTCACCGTAAAGTCATTGCTCATCTGGGCCGCCAGCCTGAGCAGCAGCCTGCTGAAGTGCCCGCCCCTTCTGGGCCCATAGGACCACCCCTTCCTCTCAGGATGCCAACTGCACCAGCCCACCCCTCTCCCCAGTAGTGGGGGTGGGGGTGAGGCCTGTGCCATAAGGTTCTCCGCAAAAGCTTGGGAAGACTAGTTAGTCCTCCTGGTTGTGGGCGTTGCCTGCTGCCCAGCCCTCCGCCCTCACCGCAGCTTCAGCCCCACCAGGGGCGTCCCCAGGTGAGTCAAGCCCCGCCCACTGTCCGCCGGCCCCAGCCGGAAGCTTCCTCCACAGACTGTGCACAGTTCCTACAGGTGGGTAGCAGAGGGGAAGAATTGGGGGGCTGGGAGGAGGAACCCACAAATCCCTGAGGGTTCCTGGGAGCAGGAAAGGAGCTACAGATCAGGGTGGGTGTGTATGTCTGAAGATTAGGGGAGGTGTGTGTTTGTTAGTGGAAGAAACACAGGGGGTGGGGTGACCGCCTGTGGGTGTGGGGAAATGTCCTTGGGAAGAAGCCACAGGGACAGGGCAGAAGGAAAGGAATAGGAGTAAAAGAAAGGTCAAATTGAATTCAATTCATTTCAATTTAACGGAATTTTGTGTTTTGAGGACCCAGTGCACAGTGTGGGGCCCACAGTAGGCACCCTCGGAATGTTACTCATTTACCTGTCCTTTCTAATCTCTCCTGTCCCGCCCCTCACCCCCACTCCCATATTCACTCTCAGCTCTGTCCCTCACAACTCACGACCTGCACTGAGCAGCCAAGTGCCAAGCTCTCTGGCAGTCCCAGGGCCCAGGTTCATCATCCCAGTCTTTGCCCTCAGGGAGCTGCCCATCTAGTAACTGGCCAGTTCTGACTGGTAGTTTATGGTTTAGGCCAGTGACAGGGGTCATACAGAGAGGCCTGGGACAGCCTCACCAACTGGCTTGGCCTGATTTAGCATTCGAGTTGGTAGACTCAAAAAAACTGAGAAGGGAGGGGGTGGCTGAGGTGGGAGGTGTCTGTGTGGGGAGAGGGAACTGTGGGAAGAGGAAGAAGAGTTTGGCCTGAGGGCCTTGTGCTGGATTGTGTGGCTGAGGAATTTGCATGCAGTACTGGGTGTGTCGAGCTCTTGGATTTTTAAACAGGGGCGTGAGGGGGTCAGATTTGGGCTTTAGGCCCATCGCTCCGGGGATTGGACTAGAGATGGGGCGAGACCAGTTGGGAGGTTATTGTTCGAGTAAAGGTACAAGATGAAGGCAGCTTGGACTGGGGAAGTGGCAGTGGGGTGCAAAGGAAGGGAATAGTCATTCCAGAGATATTTAGAAGAACTGATGGACTTGGTGACAAGTTGGTGGTGAGGAGGGAAGGCCTCATTAAAGTATTGGTGTAAAAGACTATGGGGGAGTACTCCCCTAAACTAGGTGCTTATCTCCTAGGTACTTTCTTAGGTTGGGTACTCCTCCCCAAGAGTATCTGATTTAGGTACTCCACCTGCAGATAATCTGTAGCCCTAGCTGGTCCTCCAACGGGTACTTCCCTAACCTAGGTGCTCTTCCTCTAGATCAGTGGTTCTCAACCTTCCTAATGCCGCAACCCTTTAATACAGTTCCTTGTGTTGTGGTGACCCCCAACCATAAAATTATTTTCGTTGCTACTTCATAACTTTAATTTTGCTACTGTTATGAATCATAATGTAAATATCTGATATGCAGGATGTATTTTCATTGTTACAAATTGAACATCATTAAAGCATAGTGATTAATCACAAAAACAATATGTAATTATATATGTGTTTTCCGATGGTCTTTGGCCACCCTGTGAAAGGGTCATTCGATCCACAAAGGGGTTGCGACCCACAGGTTGAGAACCGCTGCTCTAGATGCTCCCTAGATTCAGATGTTGCCCCCTCCCCCTTCTGATTCAGGTGCTCCTCCAGGCATTTCTGAGTCTAGTCCAGTGGTTCTCAACCTTGGCTGCACATTAGAATCACCTGGGAATCTTTTTAAAATCCTGATTTCTGGGC
>NW_006289819.1:2633943-2645417 GCF_000327345.1 Myotis davidii | reverse complement strand
GTTTTTTACAGAGAGGAAGGGAGAGAGATAGAGAGTTAGAAACATCGATGAAAGAGAAACATCGATCAGCCGTCTCCCGCGCATCTCCTACTGGAGATGTGCCCGCAACCCAGGTACATGCCCCTGACCGGAATCGAACCTGGGATCTTTCAGTCCGCAGGCCGACGCGCTATCCACTGAGCCAAACCGGTTTCGGCTCCAAATACTCCCTTAATTCAGGTGCTCCTTCTCTAGATCCTCTCCAGCCCTAGCGATTCTCATCCAGATGATTTCCTGATTCAGGTGGTCTATATTTGGCTACCTTCTGATTACCGCCTCCCTCTGAGGGCTCAGGTGAATAGGCAGATGTGCCTGAAGGGCTGAGTGTAAAGGTGGGTTAAGAGGGGCTCCTGACTCAGGAGCAGAGGGGCCAAGTCTGCCCTGGCTGTGCTGAGACCCCCTTCTCTGGGTGAGGATTGGCACTCTTCCACGTGTGGTTTCCACTTTGGCTTGTTAACTCCAAGCAATTGCTGTTGTCCAACCTCTGGGAGCCAGGACTGCCTCTGCCCCCACCTCCCATCCTCAGCTTACCATGCAATATAGCAAACTGGGCCCTGGGCTGGAACTTTGGCTGAATTAGTTGACCCTTCTGGGCCTCAGAGTCCTCATCTATAAAGAGAATAATGTTTACACCGACATTACAGATTGCTGTGAGCATGGCACCTGGATCATACAGTGTGCTCAGTGTAAGTTCCAGCATTGATTTATGTTTCCAGCCACTTACAGAGCTGGACCCTGGAATATTTCCTTCCAAAGAGCCAGTTTCTCAGCTTGTTTCTCTCCTGTGAACAACTGTTTATGGTTAGTTGCCCAGTCCCCAGCGTTTGTGTAGCACCCTAACACGACTGTGAGTATGGCCTGCTACGTGTGCGCTGTGGCCACCCCTGACAGCCACACATGTGTGTATATTTCAGGATCTGTGCCCCAGGGCTGCCTATCACCTGGGATCTGCTTGGAGCCAGGGCTCTTCTGGCCAAGCCAAGGCTCACGGTGTCTTCCAGCTACCCCATGAGTGACACAAACCAAAGTGAGTAGCAGTGAGGGAAGCTGAAGAGGGGGGGTGGTTTCCCCTTAGATGCTGGGGTTGGGGGAAAGACCAAGCCCCCACTCCTCTCGGTTTCCCTAGGGAGCCCATCTGGAACCCATTCATAATGCTGTTCCTTTCTCTGCAGCCATTGTGGGACCCTCGGAGCTCCCCACGGTATCAGCCATGACCCCTGGGCCAGGCTCTGGGGCCCGGGCATGGCCTGTGCTGGTGGGGGTTGTGCTGGGAGCTGTGGTCCTCTCTCTCCTCATTGCACTTGCTGCCAAATGCCACCTCTGCCGCAAATTCCGCCTCAGTTATCAGCATCGCCCTCTGCCTGGGACAAGGAAGGGGATCTGTCCGGAGGCCGGTGAAGATGAGGATGATGATGGTTTCATTGAGGACAATTACATTCAGCCTGGGGCCAGCGAGCTGGGGACAGAAGGTAGCAGGCACCATTTCTCCCTCTGAGCCACAACCTTTGCACACCCTTTGCCTGACAGCTTAAGAATTGTAAATACTACAGTGAACTCAGGGATGGAGGTGGTTCGGATTTAAGGGCTGACCAGGGATTGAGCAATTTTCCCATCCCTGACACTAGCCACCAAAGTGACAATGCCCGTCTCTTGCTCAATAACTCTGAATGGCTCCCTGCTATTCTCAGGATAAAGCCTACCAAGGACCTGACTATGGAAATGAGGCCTCTGTCAGCCTCTTGGTTTGCATTCTCCCTACTTAACTAGTTATTATTATATACCAGTTGGTAACATTTTAGCAGATGAAAACCAGTGTGCCAAGTTTCTTATTGAATTTTTTTCCTATCAATACAGTGGGTAATCTACATAGTTATAATATATTCTGTTTTTCACAGGAACTAATAAATCTATTTTTATTTCAAATAAAAATGAACAGTTGCTCATTTTTATTTTTCTGAACTGGAACTTGTGCATAAAAGTGTTCTTTGTCACGGAGCTGGAAGATGCTGCTCAGACACGCCCAGCCTCCAGTGAGCCCCTCCCTCTCAAAACCCTGTGAGCTTCTCTCCCATCACCCTTGCCACATTTTACCTTAATCTCCATTGCAGTTTGCACTTATTTTTTACTATGCCTGTCCTTACAACTAGACTGTGAGCTCCCTGAGGCCACAGGCTATGTCTCATTTGTGTCCTCAGAGTCTTGCACAAGGCAGATGCCAAATAAATACTTGTAAAATTTATTGAATTACTGTGGGCTCAGGAGTAAGTAGGTGAAGGATAAGGGAGTGCAGTTGATTGTGAAAAACTTGATTAAGAACTTGACAGGAAAAGATTAGGGTCACAGCTGCTGGTGGAATATTGGGGCAAGGGAGACAGTTAAGCTTCCTTGGTTCTTTGCTTCTTTTGCAAGCAATGGAAAGAAGTCCTGGCTTTTGCATAGAATTAAAGGGACAGCTGACTCAGGAGGACAGGAAGCAGGTGGTCCCACAGCCTGAGGTCAGGCGTGGTACCTCTAGTGCTTTGTCATTTATGGGCATTGATGAGACTCCAAGCCTGGGACTCCTAAACTCTCAGTTCTGAGTCTCAAGAACTCAGGTGAGAGAATCTGATTGGCCTAGGTTGAGTCCAGTGTCCACCAGAGCTGTGACCAGTGAGAGCAGGCTCCTGTAGCACATATGTGATTTGGGGAGCCCACCTGTTTGTTCCAGGTCATTCCCAGACAAGGGGAAGTCATGAGCCAGGCAGCCACCCCACACTGTGTCCACCTGGATGCCACATTAGCCTGCAGAAAGAGCCAGCAGAGGAGGAAAGGGAGGGATGACTAATGTAGGGAGGTGCTTGAGAAAAAGGCAGGAGGTCGAGGAGGACTGGAGCTGGAGCACAGGGTTTGAGGGGTGCCCATGGCAGTGATGAAGCTGAAGCGTGGACCAGATCAGCTAGTGCAGTGATGGCGAACCTTTTGAGCTCGGCGTGTCAGCATTTTGAAAAACCCTAACTTAACTCTGGTGCCGTGTCACATATAGAAATTTTTTGATCTTTGCAACCATAGTAAAACAAAGACATATTTTTGATATTTATTTTATATATTTAAATGCCATTTAACAAAGAAAAATCAACCAAAAAAATGAGTTCGCGTGTCACCTCTGACACGCGTGTCATAGGTTCGCCATCACTGAGCTAGTGCCTTGGTGCCAAGGTAGAGAGCTTGCTCTTCAATTTGAGGCTCATCTGTGAACTTTTGGGGCAAGGGACTGCTGTAATCATGACAGAAAAGGCATTATCGGTGCTGCTAAGCGATGGGTCGGAGGACAGAGACCAGGAGGGAGGTGACTAAGATGAGACTAATGTGTCGGGAACAGACTCCACACATTGAAGGGGGCAGGGCTGACAGCACTGCTTGGCTACCAGATGTGGGGGCGGAAGGAGTCCAGGGAGCTGCCCTGGTTTCGGGCTTGATGGAGGAACAGGTTTCTTGGGAATGTGGATTCAGTGCCGGATGTAGATTTCCAGGGAAAGGTGCCCCGGGGCAGCTGGGGTTCACTGGGGAGGGGAGAAGTCCTGTCAGCAGACATGGGCTTGGGAATAGTCAGCCTGATTGTCACTGATACCCTGGGAGTGGTTTAGGTTTTGGAAGTGGAGTTGAGAGGCACTGAGAACTGAGTAGGGAAATACTGACATCCAAGGACTTGTCAGCAGGAGAGAGGAGGCCAGGGACGAGGGAAGCCCAGCACGCACAGGCCCAACTCCAGCAATTTTTCCTGAGTCCAGAGATGGTCGAACTGTCCCAGCCTGAGACCTGGAGAAGGACCCTGAGCAGCAGAACTAAGGGCCAAGCACATGTCCTAGGTCTGAGGGGAGAGCTCCAAGGGGAGAGCAGCTGCGAACACAGTGGGTCTGTCCCCTGACCTAATGCTCCCGCAGGCCCACCTGAAGGAGCTGTCCTGCCTGCAGTTCTGGGCCAGAAAGCTGCTCAGCTGGCCCTGTTTTCAAGTATTCTTTGGGACCTGAGTCAAGATGTCTGAGGGATCCAGGAGAAGGTATCCCAGGAGAGCAATTGCGTTTCCTGAGCCCTGCCTCCAGTCATGTCAGCAGGGAGGGCTTCCTCTCAGAACCTGCTGGAGGGCAAGCCTGGCTGAGCAGGACCGTGGGGTCATGAGTACCTTGGACCTTGTCCTGAGTGGCCTTGCTGGATTCCTCTGAGGAATCATTGCCATTGTGCTGCACATGCTTGGTCCCAGGCACAAATAGGGCACGTGACCTGGGCCCACAGGTGCAGGAGCCCAGGATGCTGAACGTGCCAGGAGGCCTGGGACTCAGCCAGACCTGGCTCTGGTCTGTCCTCGTCTAGCTGAGGCCCTGGCTGCAGCTGCCTCTGCCTTGGCCTTGCACCCTGTCCTGCACCCCCAGCAGCTGCCACTACCTACTCTGTCCTGGGAACCCCAGGCCAGACCTGACTGTGGAGGACCACCCAGCTCCCAGCTGCCTTGTTCCGCTGTCCCCAAAGCAGAGCCAGATCCCTTGTCCATATGTGGAGGCCAAAGACAGGGGTCACGCAAGGCACAGGCGTGAAGTTTAAGGAGCCCCAGCAGAGTAGCAGGTGAGCTGAGAGCTGAGACTCCCTGGATTCAAATCCCAGCTCTGCCATTTCTGAGCCATGTGACCTTGGGCAAGTTACTCCCTCAGTGTGCTACTCTTCTCAGTAAAATGGGGATCATATAGCACTTGCCACACAAGGTTAGAAGGATTAAGTGAGTTACTTAAATAAAGTGGAACTGAGCCGGCCTGTGCAAGTGTTAGCCGTTTGCCTGTGGGCTCCCCCAGGGCAATCACTCCTCACAATGGGTCCTCCCACAACCGGCTTAATCCTGAGGGAGTAGCTTGTCAAGCCCCCTTTCTCCTCACTCTCTGGACTGGGGTTTGAGCTTCCCTGTTTCCCAGAACTCAGCTCAGATCTGGTCAGGACAGAAAGGACTTGAATTTGAGTCTTTGATGCTATAGAGTAACAACGATAGCACCAATGTCCTAGCGCTTCTTACAACAGTCCTGCTGGGGAGGCACCCCCATTTTATACACTGAGAAGTTGTAACTTGCTTCTTTGCTCAGCAATAATGCCATTATCTCAGTCCGCAGTAACGATCACAGACCCAGAGAAGGAACCTCTTGCGTTCATCCTGCCAGGGCCGGCACCCCTCCCGCTCCCTGAGTGAGTGGGGCTGAGAAGTCTCTGGGTGCAAGCTCCTGGTTTGGGAGAGCAGGCTGTGAGGGTAGAAGCAGTCTGTTCCATCCCTGGGGGCCCTTCCAGTCCCGGAGGCTGACTTCCATGGCTATGCCCAGGGGAGTCTCTCAGGTCCTGCGGACAGTCAGGAAGGCGGCCCCTGTCCTGTGCAGAGCTCTGAGCGTGAGGGGCATGTGTCAGTCCCCTGCAGCCTGGAGGAAGCTCCTTTGGGGAGACCTGAGTGACCGCAGAAGGCCTGAGGTCTCATGTAGGATGTGCTTGGATATGATATAAGCTCCACCTGGACTGGAACAGATTTGGAAATTTCTGGAACATGTTCTTCCAGTCTCCAGGCATCCAGGTGACATGGCTGAGGACCTAGAGTTGGACTCTTGCGCTCAGAAGGAACATGTGGCAAGATCTCTCTCTCCACCTCACCCTCCACCCGGTGGGAGCCTCCAGCTTCACAGCACTGTCCTCTGTCTCTGTCGGCCCCTTCTTGTCTTTTCACTCAATACCAGCTTAGATTTCAGGGTCTAATATGTCAGCCTCTCTTGCTAGTCTCCTCCACTTACATGCCATGGTCTCAGCATTGCACACTCCAGGTGAACTCCAGCCTCGGACCTGGTGCCTGGCCTCTGTGTGCTGTGGAGTAAGACCCACCATTGTCCAGGCTGTGGTCTCTACCGGGCCTCCAGCCTCTCATGGGCTCTCATAGCTTCCGGCAATCGCGCCGTTTTCTTGGTTCCATCCCTCTCGCACTCTCCATCGCAGCTCCTTAAAATGGCCTGTGCCTCACGGACACAATAGTTACTGGTCAGGGCCTCCCTCAGTTTCCTGCTACAACACCCACAACTGTAACCTGTGTCCATTCTTCTCTCTCATCAAAATGGCTTTGTAAGCCCAATCCTCCACCTCGTGTCCTGGACCTCCCCTCCCCGCCTCCCGATCAGGGACTTTAAGAGCAGCTTCTTCTCTACCTTGTATCTTAAACCTCTTTCTATCCACCTTAACCCAGCACATCTCCCACCCTCCAGTCAGTCACAAAGACCTGTCAGTCCAGCCTCTGAACATCCGTGGAATCTGTTCTGTTTCATTCTGTCCCTCATCATCTTGCATCTTGACGATGGCACTAATCAACCAACCCATTTCCTTGCCTCCATTTGGCCCCTTCCGATGAAGTTTCTGTGCTGCAGGCAGGATGATTGTCCTAAAACACGTTCTGACCGGGCCATTCCTCTGCTGACAGCCCTTCACTGGTTTGCTCTTGGCCTTGAGAAACTGCCACATGCTAGGGAGCTGCGGAAGCCTGGGACTGGCCGAGGGCCCCTCCGTAGCACTCCTCGCCTCTTCCCAGCTACTGCTCCATGTTTCAGCCACACAAACCCTTAGTGGTTCCTCTTTTTAAAAAATATTTTTATTGATTTCAAGAGGAAGGGAGAGGGAGAGAGATAGAAATATCAATGATAAGAATCATTGATTGGCTGCCTCCTACATGCTCCCTACTGGGGATCGAGCCTGCAATTGGGCATGTGCCTTAATGGGGAATCAAACAGTGACCTTCTGGTTCATTACTCGATGCTCAACCACTGAGCCACACCAGCTGGGCCCTTTGTAGCTCCTTGAAGGAGCCAAGTTCCCTTGTCCCTAGGCCCTTCTGCTATTTCTTCTCTCTGGGGCACTCTTCCCACCCCTTAGGGCCAGCGGAGACATCACTTCTGGGGCTGTTTGGCCATTTCTTCTTCTTCTTTTTCTTGGAGAGCTCACCCTGGTTCCACACAGCAGCCAGTGCGTCCCAAATCCTACTCTCACTCCCCTGATTAAATTTGTTCCGTGTTTCTCAGAGTCCTGAGGACAAAGTCCAAATTCCACAGCTGGGCTGCCAAGGTCATTGCCCGGACAGGAGCAAGGAGGGGGGATTTGGTGGGAGCGATGTGAAGGCTTCCTTCCACAGGACTCTCATCTCGCCAGGTGGAAGGTCAAGCCACCTGCAGAGAGTGATGTTAGGTGACGCTGGGATGTGAAGGGAGTGGAGGTAAATTGAGGGTCACTGTGGGAACAGCTGACGAGGGAAACTGTAATTGATGAGTTACGTTGTGGACCCGACTGAGACTGGTGATGAGGAATTCACGGTGACGCCTGCTGCCTGGCTGTGCGGGTCTCTCTAATAACCACTCCCTGAGGGGCGGCAGGTGCAGTGAAGGCCAGTGTGTGGATTAGTCCATGGGGGAGGTTTCCTGAGAGAGTGGGACCAAAGGGGCAGGTGGCTAAGGAGTTGAGGACTCTGTCATGGAGTGGGTGAAATGACGGGTCAAAGAATCATCACCAGAAGGGAGAAAAGGCAGGAGGGGGAGGTAAGAGAGGAAGGGGCAGCTTTATATTTATTTTTTGTTAATCCTCACCCGAGGATATTCTTCCATTGAATTTTAGAGAGAGTGGAAGAAACGGAAAGAGGCAGAAGCATCGATGTGAGAGAGACACATTGATTAGTTGCCTCCAGCACCCGCCCCAACCTGGGGCCGGGAATTGATCCTGCATCAAATCTGGGACCCTTCCATCTGTGGGCTGACACTCTACCCACTGAACCAAACCTGCTAGGGCAGGAAGGGGAAGCTTTAGGCTCTAAAGCAGGAGTCCTCAAACTTTTTAAACAGGGGGCCAGTTCACTGTCCCTCAGACCGTTGGAGGGCCGGACTATAGTTTAAAAAAAAAACTATGAACAAATTCCTATGCACACTGCACATATCTTATTTTGAAGTAAAAAAAACAAAACGGGAACAAATACAATATTTGTATTTGCATGTGGCCTGCGGGCCGTAGTTTGAGGGCCCCTGCTCTAAAGTTTAGAGAGATAGCAGAGAGGCCGGTGGCCAGCTGGTTGTAATGTGGACCAAGATGGGGTTTTGTGAAGTGCTTTGAGCAAATAGGCTGGAGACGAGAGCCTGTGGGTGGGCTTAAGTGATTGAGGAAGCAGTAGCATTTCTGCCCTGCCTGTGCCTTGACCCAGCTCTTACCCTCCCAACTCAGGTTCTAGATGGGTATGCAGAGGTCTACTCCCACTGCTGTCTGAAGTAGGCCATCTGGGGGCACAAACTATATTCTTCATGCGGCCTCCTTTCCAGGAGAGCCTGGCACAGGCCTTGTCTGGAGTAGCTGCTCATCCAGACATCTGTGCCATGTAACCCTCCTCCTCCCCATTTTCTGGGCCTCTGTTTTCTGTTTTCCTTTAGTTTCTTAAAAGAAATATTACGGAAGAGTCTAGCCCTGTCTCAGCCAAAAAGAAACACGATTCCTCCCGGTGTTACAGGATGGAGAGGTGTCCTGTGGTCCTCGAATGGCCTAAGAGCTGGGATAATGCTTGCTCCCTCCTGGGAACCCAGGAAGAGCGAGAATTTCTGGGGCAGGCAGTGTGGGGCCTCAGAAGAGTCAGGGCCAGTAGTGGACAGCAGCCTAACTTCCCTGCCCTTCCCAATTATAGGTGGGTCTCTCCCTGATCCTTGCACACACATTGCCATCCAACAAAGCACCTACTAGGTGTCAGGCCTGTGCTGGGAACTAGGGACACACAGGTGAGAAGACCCAAACCCTGCCAGGAGGAGTTTACCACCCAATTAAGGAGACAGGTGCACAGAGAAAGAATTGCAGACTGGTGTCTACAGTTGAGTGTTTGGGCTAGAAAAGGGGCAGCTCTCTAGTTCAGGGGAGAGAGTCAGGGAAGACTCCCAGAGAATGTGGTGCCCTAGAGAAGTGAGTCTTGAAGAAGGACATGAAAGCAAGGAAAGAACATACAGAGGCTGGGAGAAGGGAGAGAGCACAGTGAGGCCCAGCAGTAGTCTAGTATGTCTGGTTCACGGGGTGATTCGAGGGGGGAGAGACCAGATCAGCTAAAGTCTGCACCTTAGCCTGCAAGAGGTGTGGCCATAGGAGGATCTCAAGGTAATTTGCATTTCTGTTTTAGCAGTCACTGGGGCTCCATGTGTACATATTGGAGTTGGAGAGGGGAAGTTGCATTTAAGAGGAGAAAAGAACAAAAGTAGGGAGAACAGTAGAGAGGCTGCTGCACAAATAGGCCGAGACGAAGAGGATTGTGGGAGATGAGTGTGGAGGTCTGATTATCACAAAGAACATCTACAAAGGAAGTCCACAGGAGCTGGTGTGTGTGCTGCACACGGGGTGAGGGAGAGAGAGGGTGCTGTCTGGGTCTGGCTGAGGGTTCTAACCTGGACCCTGGGTGAAAGGTGAGATGGAGGAGCTAGTTGAAGAGCGAGAAGAGGGGTTCCAAGTTGAATATATGGAGGGTCCGAGGTACCTCTGAAATATCTGCTGCTCCCGGACACGCCCTATTCCAGTGATGGCGAACCTTTTGAGCTTGGCGTGTCAGCATTTTGAAAAACCCTAACTTAACTCTGGTGCCGTGTCACATATAGAAATTTTTTGATATTTGCAACCATAGTAAAACAAAGACTTATATTTAATTTATATATTTAAATGCCATTTAACAAAGAAAAATCAACCAAAAAAATGAGTTCGCGTGTCACCTCTGACACGTGTGTCATAGGTTCGCCATCACTGCCTATTCCTTCTGCTCCCGCGGCTCTCTCCCTGGCTTGGCAACATCCTTGCCCTCATCCAGCAGCTCGGTGTTGTCTCCAGGAGACTGCCTTGATCTCGGCAGCTGGAAGCAATGTTCTCTTGTGGGAGCCCTTATAGGTCTACATTGAACACATCTGGTCCCGACCTCTCTGCTGGCTGAGGTGCTGCCTGTAACCTGCACCTTGTGAAGCAAGGAGGTGATGAAACGCTCTTCTGGTGAAACTTTGCCCTGGGCACCCAGGGAGTGGAGATTGATGACCACAGCCATGACTCCCGCACCAGAGACGGGAGATCCCTTCCAGGGTGGACCTCAAGCAGGAAGTGACTCTTAGCACCCAAGAGGGGTTCACACAGCCCTCCTGTGCCCCGGAACCCGGAGTCAGGCCAGCCCGTGCAGCGAGGACATGGACCAGGACCGGGATGTTCCGGTTGCAGAGGCGGGCAGGGAGCAGCAGCCTCCTGAGTCACCAGCTGACAAAACCCCAATACCCGAGGCTTCGTCGCGAACGAGCACGTGAGCTAATGGCAAGGACCCCCTGCCCTCTCTGGGGCCAGAAACCCACCATCTTCCCGAAGCTGAGCACCCCTCAGCCGCTCTCCCCTCGGCTTCACGGCAGCTGAGAGGAGGAACCACAGGCCTGACTGAGGACACCTGCAGGCGCTCTGGGCACGGAACAGGCACGAGTGTTCACTTCAGATGGGGTGGGTGTGAGAGCAGGGAAGGAAGGTCTCTAGGTGAGCTGGGTTGTAAAGACAGTGACAATAACAGCAGCCACCACTTTTAATGCACATCTGTAATGTACCCCGTCCTTCCATACTCGATCCTCAGAATTCATGACCACAACCATGACTCTCAAAAACTGAGGCTCAGAGACGCCAAGTCACTTGCCCAAGTTGCCCAGCTGGGAAGTGGTCGAGGAGGATTCCAACGCAGGCCTGTCACGCCCCGGAGCCCACTCCGCCAGCAGTGATTCTCCTCAATGAAGACTTGCTGGTGCGGTCTCCGGGGTGGGCAGCAGTCACTCCTGGGGAAGTCCCTGAGGAGTGCGAGAAGGCAGGATTGGCTTGGAGGGGTGTTGGGAATAGGAGCGAGCCCAGAATCTCCAGGGGCCCCAGATACTTCTCTGCCTGGAGACCCCAGTGCAGACAGGCAGCCTCTGACGGTTCCATGGACACAACACCCAGTTCCAAGAAGACACACACTCACCTTCCCGTAGGGCCGGACAGTCCTGGGGAGGTGCACACACACAGTCACACAAACACACACACTCACACGCCAGCACAGGTCCATGAGGCTGAGGCAGCTGTGGCAAGGGCTCCGGCTTGGTCAGATGAGGCTGGCGATGCTGGATGTGGTCTCATGACGCTGGCCAGCAGAGAGCCGTCCTGAGATGCTGAAGATGCTGCCGCTGCCACTGTGGTCACTGTGCATGGAGCGGGCAGCGCGCAGGGGAGGGCAGTGTCCACTCACGCCCACCTGATACAGCAGCAAGCCCAGTAGCAAGAGTGAGCCGGAGGCAGCCAGGGCGATGCCCACGGACAGCATGACGGCCAGTGGCCGGGCAGGGCGGCGGCCGGCGGCCAGCCCGGCCAGGGCCAGGCCGGTGACCAGCAGCACCAGGCCACTG
>NW_006289819.1:2631212-2633739 GCF_000327345.1 Myotis davidii | reverse complement strand
GAGGCGAGCAGTGCCACGCCGCCTGCCCCGCAGCCAGCCACGAGGCCCACCGCCATGGCAAAGCAGAGTGCCGAGCGCCGTGGCTCCTGGGACCACCATAACTCCACCTGCTCTGCCAGCACATCTGGGGGCAGCGCCCGGCCCCGCGGGGCAGGAGCCTCTCCTTCCGACATGGCCGGGTCTGGTGCAAGTCAGGGCAGAGGGCAGCACCAGGGTTAGAGGGTGCAGATCATGGCCTGGAGCCCCCACCACCTGCTTGGCAGCTGGAAGTCCAAAGTCCTATTCCTCTCACAGTCCAGAGCAAAGGCACCATCATCTGTGAGGGAGAATCACTGCTGTTACCTCCCCAGCCCGCCTGCCCCCCATGGTCCCTCCTGGGGCCTGTGGGGATGATCCCTGGGAATCCTCCCATGTCCCCTGGAACACCCCCCAGGAAAGGCCCCTCCCCAGCACTGCTGCTTGGGCTGCCTCCCCAATGACCCCAGGAGAGTTCCCCCCTATAAAGCACCCCACCCCTCCAGGGAACCCCCTTCCCCAGCTGACCTCTCTGGCTCTCTCAGTTGCCTGTCCCATCCCGGCTGCCCGAGGGAGCTGGTGCCATGGTGGATGGTGGACGGTGGCCGATGACGAAGAGCCAGAGATAAAGCCTCATTCAGGATCCAACTCACATGGCTTCAGCTGTCACCACTGGCTCCTGGGGGGAGGGTGATGGGGAGGGAAGGGGGGTGACTTAACCCTTCTGGAACCAGCAGCCTGACCCTGAATATTCTCTCTTAGGGCTGTGGTTCCTTCTCTGCAGGTTAGGATCTCATCCTTAACACCTGCCTTCCCCTAACAGCCCATCCAATCTCACAGCCATGGCCGCAGGTTCCCGAGTCACCCGTGCCCCTCAAATCCCAATCTCCCTCCCAGGCTCCAGACCCATAAGCCAACTGTCGCCCTGATGTCCCATAGTCACCTCTGATGCAACAGGTCCAACCCGAGCTCGTCCTCTTACCCAAACCTGCTCCTCCTCTTGTCCTTGTTCCTCACGTATGCACGTCCCAGGGAGCCACCTCTCCACATTTCTCCATCCCATTCCCTGCCTCATCCCCACTGCTTCCCGACTCTTCAGCACCCCACTCTTCACGGTTCCTCCAAGAGTTTTCTAAAGTTGTGCAAAGGGAAAGAAGGGCTCTGGACCCGAACCCCAGCTGCAGTCCTTACACCATGGGAGCTTGGTGAGGGACCTCAGAGTGGTTACTCATTTACTCCTTTAACATGTCCTGGAGGCTCCAGGCAGCAGGACTGGGCAAATGAAGCAGCCAGGGTCCCTGCCCTCAAGGAGCTTCAGTTACAGCAGGTTCAGGCCATAAATGCTGGGTGCGGATTCACCAGGAGAGGGGTTTGGGGGAGGGTCAGGGAAGCTCCCTTGCCTTCACCTCTTAGAGCCCCAGGCTCCTTATCTTAAAATTGAGGACAAAACATTTATCTTGAGGGGCCGGGGCGAGTCATTTGATATCTCCATTTCAGAATTTCAGGGGGAATTCTGGGGCCCGCATAGATGCCCAGAGCGTGCTTTTTGAATAGAAGAACACAACGTTCCTTCTCTCCTCCAATTCAGGACGCGACTCCTGCTACAGACTTAGGACCCAGGTGCTGGGTCACTTCCGGAATGTGGGTGGCTGCGAGGCTGTACGTGGGTTGCACCCCAGGTGAGGCATCAGTCCTGCACAACCCCTCTGCAGGGCCACCCGGCAACCAGTAGGAGGGGCAGGTGCAAATGCCCCTGAGGGAGATGGAGAGGGGCCGTGGGAGGGGCGCTGGTGTCCGGGCCACCTTCCCCGGGGCGGTGACTTCGCTGGTCTGAAAGTGCTTGCATAGGTGCGCTGGGACCGCGGGGCCAGGCTGGGGGTGAGGTGGAGGCTCAAAGGTGAGGAGCCAGTGGGAGAAGATGGATTTTCAATGACTTGAAAAGATAACTTTCAAGGTGGGCATTTTTGATTGCTGGGGATGGGAGAGATTCCTGGGAAGGGAGGGGCTCTGTCAGCTGCTGCTGGGCTCCAGCAGAATTCCCGGACCTGGGCCGCAGGAGAAATGTCTCCCCCCAGCGCCTGGGCCCTACCCGTTCCCCCAACTCCAACCCCATCTTAGATTCAGCCCCAGCTGCAGTTTCAAACCCTAACTAGAACTCCTAGCTCCAACCCCAGATCTTACCCCTCATCTTAGCCCCAACCCTGAGTCTTGAAACCTAATCTCAACCCCCAGCCTCATTTCCAAATCTAATTCCTGTCCCAGTTCCAAAACCCAACCCTGAATCTGGCTTGGACCTGACCCCAGCTGCAAATCCTGGAATTAGGTCCCGGACCCCACTCTCACCTCAGTTCCTGAATCCAGCCCCCAAATCCAGACTCAGACTGAGCCTCACCTCCAAATTCCACAGCTGGTCCCTAAGCCCCAGCCTCGTGGCACTTTACCCTGGGCTGAGGCCCCCACAAGCCCCCTGCTCATTCTCCTTCAAAACTCCATCCAGTGCCTGATGATGGCA
>NW_006289819.1:2624096-2631201 GCF_000327345.1 Myotis davidii | reverse complement strand
CCCCCCCCCCCCCCCCCCGCGGCTCCCTGCACAGGAAGGAGGGGTAAAGGCACTTCCTGTGGGAAACAGGAACTCCCTTGCTTAAAACACTTGCAGAATAAACTTCCAGATAAATGCCACACTCCTTCACTGGACTCACAAGCCCCTGCCATACACACCAGGCCAGCTAATTGCCACTGGTCCCTGTCCTCCAGCCAGAATGCATGTAGTTCAGTTCAGCATGCTCTGCCCTCTGCTCTGCCCTTCCAGTTAGTTCTTGAACCCAGAGTCCCCTCTGCCTGGGATATTTACCACCCCCAGCCTCAGTCTGGCCAACAGGACTTCTTTAACTGAGATGTT
Source organism: Myotis davidii (assembly GCF_000327345.1). Lineage (NCBI taxonomy): Eukaryota > Metazoa > Chordata > Mammalia > Chiroptera > Vespertilionidae > Myotis > Myotis davidii. Next base: position 2,630,862 of record NW_006289819.1, on the reverse strand, counting down.
ACCTCCTCCAGGAAGCCCTCCCTGACTTCAAGTCTGGTGTAGGTGCCTCTTTGATGCACCCATGGTCCCTGTGCTTCCTCCACAACTGCTCATAATGCATGTGCTGTAATTTTCCTTATTTACTTACCTGTTAGCCCCCACTAGACATGCGGTCCCCAAAGGGTATAGGTTTATGCCTATTTTGCTAACCATCATGACCTCAGCAGCCAGCACTGTGCTTGGCACATGGGCAGTAGTCAGTAAATGTTTGGTGAATGAACAGAAGTGTGAACTGACAGGGTTTTGAGCAGGGAGCATGTGAGATGAAGCTCAATAGATGAGCTGCACTGGGCCTTGAATGCCATGGTGAGGTCCTGGGTCTCATCTGAGGAACCGATGGAGGGCCCTGAAGTATAACTGGACATGGTCAGGGCTCTGCTTCTAACAGGTGAGCCTGGCACCACACACCACATGTGCTCTGGGTGGGCTAAGGCGGTTGCTGCTTGGAGCTGGCTGTAGGCCGTCACCCATCTCCTGGATTGAGATCCTTGAAATGAATGCCTCTTGCTCTCTCTTCTCCTGAAGTGTTTGAAAGAGACAAGAAAACAAAACCAAAGTTATCCTTCCACCAGCAGCTCACAAAGCACTTATGCTTGACCTGTCCATGCTTCTCTTCGCTCTGTGCTGTGGAGACGATTGGGGGGTCAGTCCCAACTCTAGAGCAGTGCTGTCCAGTGGGAATATAACATGAGCTGCATATGTAATTTAATTTCCAGTAGCCACGTTGAAACAGTGAAAAGAAACAGACACTACTACATTAAACTTTTTACTTAACCCCTAAATATTTTCATTGTAATATACAAATGATTAAATGAGCTATTTCATTTTGTATGAATTATTGAAAATGAGTTGTGTACCTTAGACTAGCCCCGTTTCAAGTGCTCCATCGCCACATGTGGCTTGCGGCTCCCTTACTGGACGGTGCAGCTCTGGGTGCTTCTGTCCCTGGGAAAAGTTAGGGTAGGCTGACTACTGTGGGGCAGGGCCTGGGGGGGGGGGACCACGTGGGTTTGCCACTTTGCAAAGCATTATAAAGGTGTCCCCTACCGTGGGAGGAGCAGGAGAGCAGGGGGCCTGGCAGGCTTGCTGGCTGTGTATTCCCCTCACACATGTCTGATATTTATTTATCTTCCTGGCCCCAAGGAGGGGCCAATCCTGGGCAGACCCATGGTCCAGCTGTCCCAGGTAGAGCTGGGCAGGGAACTTATGAAATCTTCCCTCCCTTTCCCCAATCCTGGTCCTGATATGTCTTCTCCTTACCTCTCACTCCAAATCCAGAGCAATGAGAGCCAGGGGGGTCCTACCTGGACACACGGTCATTCCCATGCTCACCAGGGTCCCTAGGTACTACCTGGGAGCAGCTGGTTGGTAATGGCTGCTCACACTCTATTTGGGGAAAGATAGACACTGATGCCAGAACCTCCTATGGGCATCATGGAGGGCATCATGCTTCGTTCCATGGAAGCAAGGCTCTTTCGGATTTTAAAGTTCACTTGGGTACCTGGGTGGGTCACAGGGTGGCAGAGGAGGAGATAGACACTGATGCCAGAACCTCCTATGGGCAGGTCTTTGGTGCTGGGAGAACAGGGTGGCAGAGGAGACTCAGCTGGGAACTCACATGGTGTGGCCAGAGCTGATGCTGACTCTAGAAGAAGGGCAGGAGAGCACAGGGTGGTCCGGGGCCCAGGCAGAAGGCAGCCTCCAAAGGCACCCGTGGTCACACCAGCATTGAACGAGTCCCCAGGGCTCAATGATGGACTGCAACCAGAAGAATGAGAGTGGAGTCCATATGCCAATGCCTGGCACTTGAGTGACCAGCAAGGTTCCTAAGGCTGCTGGAGGAGGGGCTACCAGGCCCACTCAGTGAGGCGTCAACTGGCTGAAGAGACCCTGTGAAGGAGGAGGTGGCACCGTGAGGTGAGACCCTCCCCATGGGGTCAGCACAGGCCAAGTGGAAGGAGGTCTCAGGTGCAGCAGCCCAATCAATGCCACCCAACAGGTTGATGTAGGAACACACAAGACAGAACATGGAGAGGAAAACAAGATTATCCTCTGGCCCCAGCTTTGCCAGCAAGAAGTTGTGCTCACCCTTGTGCAGCTGAGAAAACACCTTGTGGATGTGCTGGCCACAGGGCCAGGTTCTGCTGTGATGGGTTCTCCTTGGCTGGGCTTTCTCCTCCGCCTCCTCCTCACCAGTTGGGCCACAGCCAGCCTCGGGGTTACTAGCAGGTAAGCTTAGCCGGCAGGTGTCGGCGCCTTTTACTTCTGGGTTGGACTCTCCAAAGGTCACACTCCTAAAACCGCCAACACTTGGCCCAGTGCTCTGTTTGGGAGCCTCTCCAGGGCAGGCTTAAGATCATGGGATGTGGAGGCCATTGGGTAGATGGCCTGCAATCCTGGCTCCATTGGTGTGACCCTGCACTAGTGACTTCATTCCTCCTTGGTTTTGGTTTCCTCATCTGTAACCTAAGGCTCAATTTACAGGTGCAATGTGATATCTTGATCCTAGGGCATTAAGTTGAAAAATCTCATTTGAATGTTGCTATTTCATAGCCACAGCGAATTCATTTCCTTTTGGCCCTGAGAAGAGCCCATTTCTTCCCATGTTCCTGCTTACTGGGTCTTTCCCCCACCCCCACCCCTTTGCTTGGACAACTCCCTCTGGTCCTAACGTCAGGATTCACTTCTCTGCATCTCCACCGCCGCCATGTTGGTTCCAGCAGTTGTCCTCTCCCGTGTGGTCAGCCACAGTGTCCTCCTAACTGGTCCCCTGCCTCCACTATTAGGTCCCTTAATCAGTGACCCACCCAGGTACCCAAGTGAACTTTAAAATCCGAAAGAGTCTTGCTTCCATGGAACGAGCACCTAGGAGAGGCAGCATCTGACAACTGAACGGATCTGTCACAGGGGGTGATGAAAGGAAGCAATGCCGCGGGTGTAATTTAGGTGGGGGCGGGCGGGGGAGGGACAGCCCCCGACATATCAGTTATCATCTGACGGATGAGTGGAAGTTGACTGAGTGACGTGTGGAAAGACCTGGAGGCAGGGAAGAACTTGGCCTTTTGGAGGAATTGGAAGGGGGCCAGTGTGTCACGAGCCTGGGAGGTGGTGGGGAGGGACTCTGGGTGGCTCGGCGCTGGCCTCTGTACGTGCCCTCACCACCCGGCGCCATCTGGTCCTGCTGACCTCCCCAAACGCATTTTGAGTCGGTTTCCTCTACAAAGGTAAAGGCAAGGTGCTGGCTGGGAATGGAGAAGTCTGACTCCCACAGAGCCCATCTCCTTGGGCTGTGGTCCTAGTGGGTGAATCTCTCAGGTGCCTGAATGTTGTCCTGCTTCCTCGGCCTGGTCTGGAGGAGATACGCTGGCCACTGTGACAGGGTGTGGGGGTGGGGAATTGCTAAGGAGAGAGAGTCCTGTGTACACTTTGCTTTACAGCCTCTGCCCTGTGCCTTCTTTCTGCTCTCCCCAGCCCTCAGGAGAGACTTGCCAAGTGTGACAGCCATGCCTCGGCTCTCACTGGGGAAACTAACTCGAGAGCGGTGCCCGGAGCAGATCGGGGAAGTTGGGGAGATGCCTTGGGGACACCAGACTTAAGAGCCAGCAGGGACCAGCAGGGACCGGGGGCTTAAATGCTTGTTATTTGGGTATTAGAAGGTTGCCTGGCCTCCGCAGGTGGGAGAAGACAGGGCCGTCTGGGTATATTGCTTTGCTCTTTAGTGCGTAAAAGCTACCTTTTCTGGTATGTGTGGCTGGGTCACCCATTATGGGGCCCAGAGGAAGAAGTGTCCCCCAGAAATGCAGGAGGGCGGGTAAGACCTTGGAGAACAAGTCTAGAGTGGCATGGAGGTGAGAGAAATAAGGGTGGAGCTCTGCTTGTAATTCTAACAACAGGGTCAGCAGATAAGGGACACTTGAGGGAACTTTGCCATGTTCTTTCTTTTACTCTGATCTTTACACAAATGTAAAAATCCTCAGAAAACCTCCTTAGGTTTCATAAAGGAGAAGAAATGAAGGAGGCTGTGTTGGGTCCTGTTCTGGCTGACAGAGGAGAAAGCCAGGCCAGACATGCGGGAAGTGATACTTAAAGAGGGAGCAGGCGGCCCATCTGTGGGGCCCAGAGAGGAACGGGTGGCAGGAACCAGCTCCAAGTCCAGTGTGATTTCCACAGGGAGAGGTGGCTTTGGATGAACCGGAGACACCCCCCAGTCCTCAGAGTCCCCCCTTTCCCTTCTTCCTTCCCCAGCTCCTTGGCTAAGCAGAGAGTTGGACACAGTTGTGGGCCAACACGTTTATTCTGACCAAGTCTCCAACTCCCCAGGACAGGAGAGAGGCTGGTGCGGGGAGTGCCGCAGGGACTGCAGCCCAGAGTTGGCCTGGGGACAGATGCGCAGTGCTTCCTCCAGTGTGGCTGGAGGTGGCTCACCAGAGGGAGTCACTTGTTGGACACCTCAGCGTCCATCTTGGCCAAAGAATGAACCGCCGTTACAAGGGAAGGAAGCCGAACTCCACTGATGGGGTGGAACCCCGGGACCTGCTCCTGTTCTTGGATCTGGTCTCTGAGACGTTGGATTTCTAGGCGTTGCATTTCAATAATTCTCCCAGTTTCTTCTTGCTCATTCAGTCTCATGGTGGGAATGATGCGGTGTGTGATCTCACTGGGCCCTGCAAGGGACAGAGCAGGATGAATGCGGGCTTGTCATTGGACTGCAGCGTATCCTCCCTTCCTCCCTCCTGCCTCCTCAAATTTCTATTGAGCACCTACTCAATCCCAGATGCTAGGGATACAAGATGGAGAAGTGAAGAGACACACTTGAGAGTGATAGCCAAGAGCTGAGCATGACCTCAGCCCAGCCCCTCTCCTGAGCCCCAGCTGCTGGCCTTGTGGCCCCTCCCGTGCAGGCGGCTCCTTCTCCCATTCCCCACCCCAGTCAGGGTGGCACTCTCCTGTTGACGTTGGTTGGCTTCTAAACCTGCAGTGCTCCTCCTCAGGTAAAACCCCTGCTCCTGGAGACAGACCCCTCTCTATCCCTCCTGGTGTGGCCACTCATTCATGTTCCTTGAGGACTTTCCCTTAACGCTCCCATCCCCAGTCATCCTCAGATGCTGCCGTCATCCTGGGCAACGCTGGTGTCCACCAGGGTCCAGGGCTCGTCCATTACCTCGCCTCACAGGCTGGACCCTCAGCGGGAATGTTCTTGGCTTCCACGCCGTGTCAGCACCCGCTCCTGTGGTTTCCCCTTATCACACACGAGGCCTCCATTCTCCCATCATGACCTCTCTTACTGCCTTGTGCTCAAGGCACCTGTTCTTTGCTTGAGTTTGGACCTCTTCTTCCTGGACAACTCTATTTCTTACCTACCAAATGGGATCTCTTTACACTCACTCCCTTTTCTGTCCAGTTAGATCAATTTACAATAGCATCAAAAAGAATAAAATACTTAGGAATAAACTTAACCAAGGAGGCAAAAGACTTTCAATGTAAAGTACTTTTACATTGAAAAGTACTTTAAAAAAAGAAAAGTACTTTCCTCATACGCTACAAAGCCACCGTATTCAAAACAGCCTGGTACTTGCATAAGAACAGACGTATAGATCAATGGAACAGAACAGAGAATCCAGAAATAGACCTAAGCCATTACGTTCAATTAATATTTGACAGAGGAGGCAAGAGCGTACAATGGAGTCAAGAGAGTCTCTTCAATAAATGGTGTTGGGAAAATTGGATGACTACATGCAACACTCACACAGTCACAAACTAAACCACCAACTTACACCATACACAATAAACTCAAAATAGATAAAAGACTTAAATGTAAGTTGTGAAACCATAAAAATCTTAGAAGAAACCATAGGCAGCAAAATATCAGACATCTCTCATAGCAATATGTTTACGGATACATCTCCTAAGGCAAAGGAAACTAAGGAGAAAATGAACAAATGGGACTTTATCAAAATAAATATGAAAACATGCTCAAAGTCACTAATCATCTGAGGGATGCAAATCAAAACGACAATGAGGTACCATCTCATACCTGTCAGAATGGCTGTCATCAACAAATCAACAAATGACAAGTGCTGGCGAGGATGCAGAGAAAAAGGAACCCTTGTGCACTGCTGGTGGGAATGCAGACTGGTACAACCACTGTGGAAAAACAGTATGGAGTTTCCTCAAATAATTAAATATGGAACTGCCATTTGACCTAGTGATCCCACTTCTAGGTCTATATCCCAAGAAAACCAAAGCACCAATCAGAATATATGCACCCCTATGTTCATAGCAGCACAATTTACAATAGCTAAGATCTGGGAACAGCCCAAGTGCCCATCAGTAGATAAGTAGGTCAAAAAGCTGTGGTACATTTATACCATGGAATACTATGCAGCAGTAAAAAAGAAGAAACCCTTACTCTCTGAGACAGCATGGAAGGACCTGGAGAGTATCATGCTAAGTGAAATAAGCCAGTCAGAGAAAGACAAGCATCACATGATTGCACTCATATGTGGACACTAAGTAACAAAATAAACTGATGAATGAAGTGAATTTAGAGACATGGAAGCATGGAACAGAGTGTGGGATCTCAGAGGAAAGGCGGGGGAGGGTGGGTTGGTGGGAGGTAAACAACCAAAGACCTTGTATGCATGTATGCATAACCCATGGACACAGACAATAGGGTACTGAAGGCCTAGGATGGGGATGGTGGGGAGCGTGGTGGTGGTGGGGTGCA
>NW_006289819.1:2619261-2623618 GCF_000327345.1 Myotis davidii | reverse complement strand
TCTTTTTTTTTTTTAAATCTTTACCTGAGGATATTTTTCCATTGATTTTTAGAGAGAGTGGGAGAGAAAGGGAAAGACAGAGAGAAATATCGATGTGAGAGAAACACATAAATTCATTGCCTCCTGCAGGTGCCCTGATCAGGGCCTGGGCCAGGGAGGAGCCTGCAACCGAGGTATGGGCCCTTGACCAGAACAGGCCAATGCTCTATCCATGGAGCCAATCCAGCTAGGGCTGGTGAGGGTCTATCTTTAACCATTGTATTAGATACTGGGCGGATCAAATGTCTTGTTTTCAGGCCCACTTTACTCCCACTTCCAGAGCTGTCAGCTTCTGCTAATTCCTGAGCCTTTTGCAGTGGTTCTCACCTTCTGGCCCTTTAAATACAGTTCCTCATGTTGTGACCCAACCATAAAATTATTTTCGTTGCTGCTTCATAACTGTAATGTTGCTACTGTTATGAGTCATAATGTAAATATCTGATATGCAGGATGGTCTTAGGCGACCCCTGTGAAAGGGTCGTTCGACCGCCAAAGGGGTCGAGACCCACAGGTTGAGAACCACTGCTGAGGGTTCTGTGATTAGGTTTCCTCTAGTTTTCCCAAACCTGGCTTAGGAGTCAGGGTTCTTGTGCCTATGAAGTGGAGTTGCCACTCATGTATCCATTTTCAGCTTTCAGATTTTTGTGTCTCATGCTTCCTTTTGTTTTTTTTTTTAGATCTTATGGTTTACTTGTGCCATTTTAGTAGGTTTTCAATTAACCATCTTTAATTAGAAGTTCTAATGATATGGTTTTAATAATTGAAAACAAGCAGGTGTGTCTATCAGACCTGTTAGTTAATTGTGTGAATAAAAACTTAATAATAAATGCTGCTAAAACTAAAATGGTGGTTTGGAGATAGCAACCTCTCTTGTTTGGATAAAAATTCTTAAAAGCCAATCAAACTGGTCAATTCCTTAAACGACTTGAGGGTGTAAATTTTGAGCTAACATGTCTTGGTGGGCCCATGTTCAAAATCAGAGGTCAGACTTAGGCTCTTCATAATCCAGGCAGGCAATTGGTAATATATGTCTCCAACTGTTATGAACTATAAATATCTCCCATGAGAAAACTATATTACATGAGTGCTATGATGTTTGCTTTGTTAAAAATAATCCATGGTGGGTGTGGGGGCAATTACTGAGGGGTAGGGACACTGATGAAGCAAGAGTGACAGAAATTGATGCTTGTTGAAGTTGGGGGATGGATTCATTAGATGTTTCTCTCAATTTCTGAATATGTCTGAAAATTTCCATGATTGTAATAAGAAAACCATAGATATATCATACATCATCCTGAGGATGTCTCAATTAATTATTTGCTAGGACACTCGGGCATATTCGAAATATTTTCTAAAGTGAAGTTTTGCAATTGTCAAGCGCCTGGTCTTTGTAATACATGTGCTCTTATGTCATTCTTTAGACCTGATAGTGCCACTCAGGTACTACTCAGAGAGTTTACTATTGTGTTAATTTCTCATCAACTCTAATGACAAGGGCACAGGAGACAACAACATACATACATACATACACACACACACACACATACACACACACACACACATACACACACACACACACACACACTAGAGGCCTGATGCACGAAGATTTGTGCAAGAATGGGCCGTCCTTCCCCTGGCAGCCGGCACCACCTTTGCTCCAGCCTGGAGCTGCCTTTCTGCCTTTGTTCTAGCCCAGAGCTGCCTTTCCGCCTTCCCACATTGCCCAGAGGCCTGGAGTGTCTGGGGCGGTGCGGAACATCTGCGTCATCGCCATGGAGACAACACAAGCATCCTGCCCCGCCCCTGTTGCATACTCACCCCTGATTGGCTGGTGGGCGTCACGCAGGCTCGCCCAATTTGCATCGTTCTCTTTTATTAGTGTAGATATATTTATATAAATACCTATATCTATATCTATATCTATATCTATCTATATATAAAGTTTAAGACTCACAAGAAGTTGTGAAAATAGTACAGAGAGTTCCTTTGTATCCTTCCACTACCTTTCCCCCAATGATAGTATCTTATATAACCACAGTACGAGACAACTCATATGTGAAAGACCCAGTCCTCAGCAATGGGACGTTTTATCAAGGTTTCTAAGCTTTATTCCTGAATATAAACCTCCAGAACACAATATACTTGAACCACATTGGCTTACTTTTCCACAGAAATGCCTTACCCTCTTGGTTTTCATTGACTGCCCAGGTAAGAAATGGACACCTGAGGAATGTTTTTTTAATTATCTAAAAACCTACAATTGCAGACGATCAATTATATTATTCAACACCCCTTTCATAAGCATCCATGTGATAAGCTTTTCATGCAATCTAGTGCCAGGGAAAGGTTTGTTTCTCCAGAAAAAGAAAATTCCTTTATCCCTAAATGAAAACTATGTAAATAATCATATTTCTTTGTTTCCCTTTTTGCCTTGGTTGTCAGAAATTCAGAGGAACTTTAGGATATAATTACAGTCATAACTCATTTACAGTTTCTAATATCATTTCCCCCTCTCCCTTTAAATAGTCTCTGATTTTTAAAAAAAATATTTTTAATATATTTTATTGATTTTTCACAGAGAGGAATGGAGAGGAATAGAGAGTTAGAAACATGGATGAGAGAGAAACATTGATCAGCTGCCTCCTGCACACCCCCTACTGGGGATCTTCCCACAACCAAGGTACATGCCCTTGACTGGAATCGAACCTGGGGCCCGTCAGTCCGCAGGCCGACACTCTATCCACTGAACCAAACTGGTTAGGGCTAGTCTCTGATTTTTTATGTGTCTTTAATTATATAGGTCTTCCATCCCTTATCCATAGTTCTAAGAGGCACAAAGCTCTAAAAATGAAATGCATTTTAAAATTATGAAGTGTAAATATTCATCTGTTTCACCAAAGAAACACTACTCTAGGGCTGCCATGTAATATACAGTATATAGTATGCTCTAAGACAATGATTTTCAACCGGTGTGCTACAAGAATTTTTAAAACATGCAATACCTGACTATTTAGTCAGGGCCACTGATGTCTTTTCCCTTAGAAATAAAAAAAATGACAATAGTGGACACAACAGTAACCATCTGGTGTGAATTAATCATACTTTTCTTTTTGTCAGGTTGGCAAAAAATATAGTGTTTGGTTTGCCAGTAGTTTATGTGTGACATGAGATAAAAAAGGTTGAAAAACACTGGTATAGGACAGAAAAAGGAGTTGTAACCTCAGGCAAGGGCAGCAGAAGTAAGATGTTTGGGTTCAAGAGATGTGGAGGAATAGGACAGGTTTCAATGTTTCGAGAAGCACTTCAAAATATTAAAGAGCTAATGGCATACAGCCATCAATCCAGGTTTAAAAGACAAGCCTTTCGTATGATCACAGAATGGAGAACAGTAACATGTTATGGATGAACAGAACAGTTTCAACTCATTGGAATTTGGAGAGCTCCTTTTCCAACAATGCTTAGTAAGGCACTGAAGCACATCAACAATATCAGAAGAGGTGATGAAGCAGCATTTTCCAAGCTAATTATACTTCATACATATTCATAAGCATCACATCTGAGTTTCTGAGCTGCGTCTATAATGTATGTGAAATATAAATGAGGTTTTAGAGTTGCATAGCACTTTCTTTTTTCAGAGATTGTATTTTATAAGTTCTCTCTGTGTGTATATGTGCAATATATACATTATATACATATATAAATTGGATAAAAACTTTCATTACGTCACACATAATAGAATATGATTATATGTAGGTTGTTGTATGTTTTTATTAGTTAATAATAATTTATAAAAAATGTGAGATAATGTAAGATCATTAGAGAAGGAAATATACAGGAAAACATGTCTATACAGATTTAACAGAGGGCTCAGCACATAACTGACTTTTGATACATCTTAGTTTTGCTCTTCCTACTGTTTCCTAAATATTTATAGTAACTCCTGTTAAATCATCATGTCATTGATTAACAGATGAATGAATTGATTAATTTACCCAACAAAAATATATAGCTGCCTCAAGCACCAGAGTGAGCACTGCTTATTCAGAGATACAAAGATTCTGCCTGTCTTAATGGTACTATAGTGGAATGAATAGATAAACAAAACGTCCTTTATAAAGAGAATGATTACTGCCTTATGGAGCATGAAAACATCTAAGTGTTTTGTTTTCAGAGGGGGCTCCATTAGGGGCATAAGGTGTGAAGAAGAGACCTGAAGTTAAGTTTATCAGGTTGGTAAACCTGCACCCCAGTGATTTGTTATTTAAATAAGTAATTTAAAAATTTATTGTTTATATTACTGTCTATATTATATTTTATT
>NW_006289819.1:2618497-2618920 GCF_000327345.1 Myotis davidii | reverse complement strand
CACCCACCTATCCATCCATCACCCATCCCGTATGTATGAGTACTAACTATGTGCCAGGCACTGCGCTGACCCTGAGGTATACCGAAAGTGAGACCTGGTCTTGAGGAGTTTGGGGTTCTGTGGGGGACCTGGCACAGTGCAGTGTGTGGCTGCCCTGCTGAGAGGCAGGAGCGGGCCACAGAGCACAGGTGCTGAGCTCTGCCTGAATGACCAGGGTGGACGCCTAGGCACAGGTCCGTGGGCTGAGGCCTGAAGGTTCTTTTATTCATTTTTTTCATTAATTGTTGAGCCTATATTTATAGGGTATCTGCCATGTCCCTGAGATGCAGACAGAAAAAAAGACATGGTTTCTGCCCCCAACAGCACACTGTTTAGTTAGGAACCCAGAAAAGTACGTGGGTAATTAACATTTGCAACATCCAC
>NW_006289819.1:2614054-2618434 GCF_000327345.1 Myotis davidii | reverse complement strand
GGACCTGGCACAGTGCAGTGTGTGGCTGCCCTGCTGAGAGGCAGGAGCGGGCCACAGAGCACAGGTGCTGAGCTCTGCCTGAATGACCAGGGTGGACACCTAGGCACAGGTCCGTGGGCTGAGGCCTGAAGGAGCTGCCAAGGAGAAGGTAAGGGGTCCTAGACAACTGGAACTGCAGGAGAGAGGCACAGAAGTAGGACACGGCGGGTGGGAGACTAGCAGCAGGTCTGCATCGCTGGACACCAAGTGAGAGAGGGGAGTGGCGAGGAGTGAGGATGAAGAGCCTGCTGGACCCCGGGTGCTGGGGGCTCTGCCCCTGGGAACCCTCTTCCCTTCGCACACCTCAGACCACTGCCTTCCTTTTCATACTCGGCACGAGGGCAGCAAGGGTGGCTCTGCGGAGGTGTCCCCTTCATAGGCCCAGAGGGACACTGGCCATTTTGCTCGGAGTCCACAGCCTCAGGTACTCGGCTTGTCTACAGCGGCACCTCCCATAGATCATGCAAAGGAATCACCTGAGGATCCCGTTAAATGTGGCTCCGGACTTGGTAGGTCTGGAGCTGGTTCTGAAATTCTCCACGTCTAACCAGCTCCTGACTGATGGTGCTGCCGGCCTGCGAGCCAGGCCATCAGTGGGCAGCAAGGCCTGGAGGTCTGACTCTCACAAAAGTCAACGCGGCCCAAACCTGCATGGAACGGACTCGTGCCAGGAACAAGTTGTGCTTCCACAGGGGACATGGTGAGCGTGGCCTCTGAGCCCGGAGAATGGGCTGACCCCAAGCACTGTCCTCACAGCGCTTCTGGGTCCCGGGGACGAGCCCATGGCGCCCAGGAGGGAGCACCCCATTACCGTCGTTCCCTCCAGAGCCTCTTGGTCTGAGCATGTCAAACATACCTTCCGATGTTCAGTGTATCACTTCATTTCAGTGCTCTCCCCTCCCTCGTGGAGGAGGTGCCCAGTCATTGCCACCCCCTTGTTCTCAGGCGAGGCCCTGTGCCTGTTTTTGTAGACCGTCAGCAGCTTTTCTCCACCTGACCTTTTACCCTTTTAACCCCCCCAGGCCTGGGTGAGGAATCGGCCGCATTTCCTCCCAGATGCTCTCCAGTGGAAGTCCCTGCCAGCCCTCCCCCGCCCCAAACTTCCCTATGCTGACTCTGTATCATGACATGATCAATTAAATGTGTACTAGTATTTATGGGGTTCTCAGACCTTGGACTCTGCCTTGCCTGTAAGAGGTGCTCCATAAATATTTGTGGAATGGGTAGGCAAATGAATAACGAATGCAGTGGATACCAAGTTGAATAAGATGAGATTCTTACTAATGAGGAAATTATAAACCAGGGGGTAAAGGTCAGGCAGGGGAGAGCAGACCGAGAGGAGGCTCGGGAGAGCTGCAGTGAGCTCACGGGCCACTCGCACCCTCGGGGGCTCTCCACTCCTCCTCTCACTTGGTGTCCCTCAGCTTCACTCTCCTGCCTCATTCAACGGAGTAATAGGCATCAGAATAAAATTAGAGGCGGAGGGTACCATCTCCCCAGTCCTCTCCATAAACTTCTGTAGTTACTTCTTCTTGGTCATCTCCGTCCATTTGGTCACTGAACCCTGTGGATTTGTGTTTGAATAGAATCTGGTGTCTACGCTTCCTGCTGTGATTCCTAACCAGCTCTCGGCATCTCTCCCCTCTGCTACTGTAATGGCCCCAAGTGGACCCTGCCCTAGGTTTCTCCCCCACTCCACCCTCCACAATCCTGTCTCATGTCTGGGACTTCTGGCTCCTGATACCTTTAAGTGTGAATGCCTGTTTCTGATCCCACTCAGCCTTGGACACCTCCATGATGCTGGCCACCTAATGAACCTCCAGGACATGGCTCAGTCCTTATTAGAGTGTGACCGAGACCGATGCAGCCTGACTCTCCTGTTGTGTTCGTTCTTTTGTTCATTCATTCATTCACTCATCCATTCATAAAAAATCACTTAAGAAGGAGTTCCTGAAAGCCTACTATGCACTGGTCATGGTGCCAGACACAGGAGGTCCAGCTTGAATCCAATGCCAAGAGATGCCCTGAGGGTCTGAAGAGGGGTGCTCACCCATGTGAGGAAGGCTCCTTGGGTGGCAGGGGACAGGGAAGAGAGTTTCAGGCCTGGTGTCAAGAGGGAGCAAGCAGGAGATGAGCCACTAAATACTTGATGGAAGTAATCATAACTTCAGGGGTTGATTTGGCTCCCTAAGGAGTACTTTCTGGGTGGTTCATGCTCCAAGGGGTCCAGAGGTCACACCAAAGTCACCTGTACAGGCAGGCGTACCTCAGGGAGGTAGTATGGGTTTGGTTCCAAACGACCACAATAAGCGAATAACACAACCCAAATCGCATGAACTTTTTGGTTTCCCGGTGCATATAAGTTATTTTTACACCACACTGTAGTCTCTATTAAGTGTGCAATAGCATTATGTCTAAATACAACGTATAGACATTAAATGAAAAATGCATTATTGCTCAAAAATGCTAACCTTCATCTGAACTGTTGGAAAAAATGGCACTGATAGTGTTGCTTGATGCGGGGTTGCCACAAACCTTCAATTTGTAGAAACAAAACAAAACACAGTATCTGTGAGGCTCAATAAAGCAAGGTATGGCTGTAAAGCCTGTATATGCTTTGGGGAGCTTTGTGAATTTAAAATGTGAACACAACCGTTTGCTGAACCTTCTGTTCCTGATTCCTCCTCGGTCAGGATGGCCCACAAAAGCCCTCACTCAGCAACTTTGGTAGAGAAAGCCGGCCCAGGCCCATCAGGTGCCAAGTCATTGGGCAGGTAAGAGAGACTGGCTGGGGATGCTAAAGTCTGTTTATATAAAAAACCTTCTCCGTAAAGAGGCTGTATCAAGCTGGCCAGGTTTGCCTTTTGTGGAGACAGACGCTGGAGAGCCACAGATGTGAACAGACTGGTAGTTGTGACGCCCACGGTGGGCAGGGAAGGGAAAGAATGCCTATAGCACCCCCTACTGGTTTTTCCTGAGTTGACATCTTTAAGAATGTGGCCGGGTGGAAAGAACAGGCGACTGATGTATTCTGTGAATGTGGAAGCCCTGCATGGGTGGCATTTTTCTGGAACCCACAGGCGTCGCCATCTGCCTAATTGCGCAAATAGCCATTTCTCTGCTCCTCTTTCAGCCTTCTCACGTGCAATCTGACATTTCTATTCATCATTTCTACTCGGAAATGTCTTTTGACATTTTCCCCTTCCCAGTCCTTTTCATCTTCCTTGAACGTGGGCTTTCCTGCCACCCGCCTTTCCCTACCAGCCTTTCCACCTGCCAACGGACTTAACCTTCGTAATACCCCTACCTACTTCAGAAACCTCAGTTGGCACCTGCTTATAAGATATGTGTATGCTTCTTGGTGTGGCATGGAAAGCCCTTTCAATGGGACCCTAAACTACATCCTGTTCCAGTGGGTCCTTTCTCCCTGCCCCGACGCTGTGCAATAAAGTAAGGTCTGTGGACTCCTGCGTTCCCAGACATCCCACCAGCCTTTCTCTTCTCTGTCTGTCCTCGGGTTGTGCCCTCTGCCTGAAAGGCTCGTCCCCATTTGCTCCCAGTCCACACTCCCCTCATCCTTCACGGCCCAGCTCAAAAGCCACGTCCCCTAACTGAAGCCCACGTCCGTGGTGAGCTCACAGCACGGGAGACACGGTGTGGAGCAGTGCTTACTGTATCTTGCTCACGTTCCCTGGCACGGAGTTCCCTACGATGAGCTCCCTGAGGGTAGGCGCACGATCACCTCATCTTGGAATCCTCCATGGATGGCCAGAACTTGCCACGCAAGAAGCCCTCAAAGCATGTATACTGAAAGAGTACAGTATGTGTCCTAGATATTTGTATTCCATAGCAACTCTTATTTTCATATCTGCAAGCGTGCTGGAGAATGCGTAGGGAGGCCCCATGCTCCCATCTGAACATGCAAATGAGACAGTGACCTCATTTTCTGTTTTCTAATGAGTTTCTCTCAGGTGCCATGTCCGCCCTGGCCTTCCTTGCCCTTTTTTGGACTGAAGTGTCAGGGCCTAGGAACCTGCAGACACAGCTCCTTACCAAGGCATCAGGCATCTAGGCCACCAGCTGGGGGGTCTGGGGTCAGCTGAGTGCCCCCTCTCCTGTCCTCTCAGCCCACAGGCACCCCTGGTCTGTGTGGTGGCCTTCCAGGCTCTCCCTCAGGATGTCCACCTTGGCTCGTAAACAGATGCCTTGCTCGGTGGACAGGAAGGAAAGAGCATTTCTGAGCACCTGCTATGGACCTAGCCAGTGCCACAGGCATCCTATTAGTTCTCTCGTTCAAACCTCGCATTGCCTCGCTGAGGTTGGTGTTTTCTTCCCCGTTTT
>NW_006289819.1:2596934-2614017 GCF_000327345.1 Myotis davidii | reverse complement strand
GGCCCTACGAGCGTGGCTGAGGCAGAACAAGTGGGGTCTGCCCAGCGTCAGTGCCTGCCCGACACCTTGCCTGACCCTGGCCCGGCCCCTCTCCTTCAACTCAAGATTGAAGAAAGGAACAATTTTTAAAACCCAGACCAATGGTTTTGAAAGTTTTCCTTTTTAAAAAAAATCTTCCAAACAAAAGTTTACGGAGCCTGCTGTAATAAGCAAGGAGGCCTCCCTGGTTGAGGGTGGGGACCCTGCCTCGCGGGGTCCCTCTTGCTCCCTGCGGTTGCCTGGGGCACTTCTGCGGGCTCCAGGGCACATGGGTTTACCATGCTGCTCAAGAAAACACTCTTCCAGGGATTTCCCTCTGCCAGCCACTGGGGAGTGGCAGGGTTGGGCAGAAGCCCTGCCCAGATCTCCTCTGCTCCTTCTACTCCGACTTGCACCCTGGCCCAGCAGGAGTGGGCACACAGCCTCTGGGGTAGTGAGGAGCAAAAGAGGACATTGTGTCCACCCTGAGCAGCCTCGGGGGATGTTTGCTCCAGGCTAGCGTGCTGTCTTCACTTTCTTTCCTGTTCCTTCTTCTCCTTGGACTGACACTTACTTTGGGTGTCTGCTTGGCATGGAGATAGGTACCTCACCCCTGGCCACCCCCCCCACCCCGCCCCTCACCCCCAGGCATGTGCGCTGGTAGCAGGGCAGACGAGAGCTCAGCAATGTCCCCTGACAGCTGCTCCTGCAGTCCCACTGCCCCACTGCCCAGCACGCTGCACTCCCTGGTGGGCTCTTCATGCGTGGGGGCACTTGAGACCCTTAGCCATGGCTCTGTGTGCCAGCTGCTCGTGCCTAAGTGTCCCACCATGATCGACGCCTGTCTCTGGGCCTCTGACTGCTTTCAGGGCCCTGCGTGGGGCAGTGGTTATTGATGGTGTGGGCTGCTTTTAAACCGGGGCTGTTTGTGAGATGGCACGAGACCTACCGTGCCTGGGCCTGGCCTGAACTGCAGTGCCCTCTGTCCAGTGGTGTGTGGGCTGGCCGAGCCGGGCACTGGTTTGTTACAACCCAACTGCAGCCCATCCCCATTCCAGTATTTTAATTATGGCATTAAAGACCTATAAGCATGAAAAGGTACGTGCCTTATATATGGGATTCTGATTAATTCACATTAATTGCCTCAGACGATACTGATACCCAAACAGAAATCTGGCAGGAGAAGCCCGACTGGCAACCCTGATAACGCGCTTACGTGGAGGCGGCCGTAATGGGGCCAGGCTCCCGGCACAGTCTCTGGAGGATCGGGAGGCGGGTGTGGAGAGCTCATGAAGTCAGAGTGAGGCCAACTCTGCGGGTGGGTGTGGTTAGCTCTGCACCCAAGAGATAAGGGTAGGGACCTGAGGCACCAGAAAAGTCAGACGAGGAAGTGGGTGGAGACAGGCGTGTTCAGAGGAGACAACTTGGCCAGCAGGGACCATGTGATACCAGTAGCAGAATAAAAAGCAGCAGAACAAAGCCGGTGAAATAAGAGTTGGAAACAGAGGAGAGGAACAGGAGAGTGTGACTCAGGAGAGCTAAAATCACGCGGATGAAAGTCCAGAGGGGACAGGGGCAACAAGAGAAGTGAGGCAGGACATGGGAGTGCTTCAGATAAAGATGGGGCAGAAAAAAGAAGAAAAAAGAAATGGATGAAGTGAAGGGGGGCGGGGGGTTAGGCCTGGGCATAGAGATGCCTAGGAAACCTCCTTGGCGGGCTCTGGGCCATGTCACAGCCAGGACGAGCTCTGGGAGGTCAGAGGAGAGGAGTCAAAGATAATGTTTTAGGGAAAGCTAGTGGGTCCCCTGGACCCTTTGGGGAGCCCTGAGTATTGGGTGGACTCGAGGGGCCCTTGACAGGCTCTCTCATCTGGGATGGCTCGGCCTCAGGGAGCTGACCCGGAGCGCGCAGGTACCTGCATGATGCGGACGTAATCGGTGCGGTGCAGCTCACTCTCCTTGACCACCTTCTTCTTGAGAGTGGCCAGGTTCCGCTCCAGGTGCTCCCGCTGGCGACTGTACTCCAGCTGCAGGTCTGTGTTCAGCCCTGCGATCTCCACCTGATGGGGCACAGGGGCCTCTGAGCGAGGGGCGGCCAGGAGAGAAGGGGAGGGCGGGGAGGGAGGCAGAGCTCACCATGTCTGCCCGCTGCACGTACTTCTCAAAGAGACCTCGGACCTTCTCCTTCAGGGACCGGGCTTCCTGGATGTACGCCACGCAGTTGTGAAGGTCCGTCTTAAACCGTTTGACCAGCGCCTCCAAGTCCCGCTCCTGCAATCATAGGCGCTTACTTCTGGTGCTGAAGGGATGGACTCTCCAGGGGCAGGGGCTGCAGGCTAATGGCTGCAGAAAGGGACAGGAGGCACCACATCTGGGACTTGCAGTTGACCACACCGGGCACAGAGACCTAGATGGACACACAGCCCAGAGGTGGAGGCCCTAAACCTCCGCGTACCTGGCCTGAACAGCGTCAGCTTTAAGAGGCCAACACAGACTGCTTCCTTTACCAGCTCTGTGTTCCCTTCAGGACCATGGGCCTTAGGAGATGAGAGGAAGCCCAGTAGTCACCCTTAGTCCCTTTGTGGCCGAGCTGGAGCATCGATTCTCTCCTGCAGGTCCCTGGGCCAGGGCTTCCAGGCCCCCTTATTACAAAAGCTCGCCCAGGGTTTATCCTTCTTGAGTGTGGCTGTGTGTGCGGGTAGGGAAAATCTGACAAAATTGGGCTAGATCCCCCCTCTTCCATCATGCTTTCTCTGATACCCATCTTCCCCTACCTATGACATAGCGAGTCCTTCCTTCCTCCTGGCTCCCATAGCCCTTTATTCACATTCCACAATTTCCCACCGTGCATTATAATTTTTATGCACATGCCACAAATCACCTGTCAACCTTTTCAGTTTGTGAAGGGTGGGATCTGTGCCTGTTCATGTTTGTAGCAGCTTCTAGCATTACCTAGTACAGGGCCAACACTTACTGTGGGGAATGGAAAAACCCAGTCTCATCCAACCAGCACTGCAGGGTGCCCTGTGCCAGTGGGTGAAAGTGCAGCCAAGTCCTGGCCCAGGGCCAGAAGACCTGGCTCCCAGTATTGGCTCTCGGCTCTGTATGATCTATGGGTGCCAGGGGAAGTTTCTTAACTTCCTAATCCTTCTGGCACGGCTTCCCTTATTTCTTACAAACAGGGATGAGAATAGGTGATCTCTGAGGTCCCCCCAGCCACAGCATCGATTTGATAGTCAAGGCCTTTAAACACAGACTACAAATGACTCTGAGCATGCTCCTGCCCAGGACAAACAAGCCAACGCTGAGAGCATTCACACCAAACTGGTCTCCCACCCGCTGGTCACTTTACCCAAAGTCACTGTACAGTCTCAGATGGATTCAGTCATGTGAATTTGCATGGGCCTGCAATCTGGCAGGGCTGTGAGCAAGGATGCAAGTTAAAATGGGAATGTCTCTTAGCAGTGGGCTGGCTCTGCCTTTTAGAAGCCAGCTGCCCACTGCAGGCAGGTGCCAGAACCTGAATCCAAGAACCGCCAGACGCTGAAAATCCTCACACCTTCTGTCTCTCTCTGCGCATCTCCTGATCGGTGGCTCGTAATTTCTGCCACAGTTCTGTGATGTTCAGCTCCAGCTGCGTGTTCTGCTTAAAGAAACGCTCCAGTTCAGATTCCATCTGTAGAGAACAAGGAACAGAGTCAAGAATAAGAGCGTGAGAGAATGAAAATTAGGTTTGAACCGAGGTCTTTCTGTGGGAACGTCTCCCCTGATACCAGGACGTGTCTTTTCTAGCTCCCACCTGTCCTCTGGAGCAAAACCTTCCTTCTCACTCCTCGTCTCCTCCAAAGCCCCCACCCTCGTGGCTGACATGTTAACCCAGGTCACGTGTTCCATGGCTGGGCCATGAGTTTTCCCCTCTTAGTTGCCTGGTTACCTTCTTCGCTTACATTCCTTATAATGGATAACTCTCAAGTTCTGGAACCTCAACTCCAGTCAGAGGCAGGGTCCCTCAGACAAGCACCCTCCTTGCCTACCTCGTGACACTGTGTGAGTGAATCTTGACCCTCTGGGGCCACAACTCATCAGAATCGATTCTAAAGCAGAAAGTTTTGAGGGACCAGCATGTGGGCATCCCCAGCCAAAGGCATAAGACAGGAAAGAGGAAGCGGAGGAGGAACCTCTGCCTCACCGCTCTGTTGAAAAGGTCTTAAAAAGTACAAGTGAGGAGAGTGTCCCGTCTTCAAAAGAAAAAGCAGAAAGCACAGGAGCTTCTGAAAGATTTATCTGTGTTGCAGTTGTAGTGACCAAAGGTGCGACTGACATCTGGAGCTTCTGATTAGAGTGAAACCAGCAGTAGCTGAGCTCTCAGTTGATTTAATTCCTCCCAAAAGGGAGAAGTGAAGTTCATTTTCACACGAAATCTGGTGGACCCTAGTGTTCTTGTTAATGGAGAAGTTCGCTGTTTAGGGGGATGGGACATTCACTGAGTTTGTTCGTGGCTGGATGGAGTAGCTCCTTGAGTCTATTTCCGGCCCTCTGCTCGGATTTCAAGGCTCCTGGAGGTCCTCGTGAGCCACACTCATGTTGTGAACACAAAAGGGCAGGTTTTAGAAGAACTTTGTCCTCATCATTGAAAGCACTTTGTATAGACAGAGAAGCCTAAATGTGTCACTGCCTCCCCCACCCCCACCAAAGGTAATTATCGAGGTCAAAGGACCTTGCGGAAGGAATCAGGCCAGCTCTCAGCCCTGGCAGCAACTGGTACCAGGGTGGGGTAGGAGGGCTCTGTTTGATCACTCCCCAGGTTCCGGCACATCCCCTGCCAAGAATCAATGCCATGGTTGGCCCAGTTACTGAAGGGAAATGAGTAAGCTCTCAGGTATGTTGGGGTGGGTAGTAATCGACTAAGTCTTAAATCTAGTTGAAAAATGTGTCAAATGAGGAGGGAGAAACGGGCAGTGATCTCCAGGGGCCTGCAGCACATTGATTCCAGGTGGGGGGACCTCTGCTCTCTCTTTCATATTCTCTGGCTACCATTTTTGGGGCCTTGAAGTCACTCAAGAATGGCAGGAGGCCCAGAGGAGACATCCTTCCTTGTCCCAGAGGCCAGGGAGAAAGTCATTGCCAAAAGGACGTATGTTCTCTGGACTGCCCCAGCCCTGGACTGATCCCATGCCTGGCTTCTTTCCTGGGCCTCCTAGAGAAAGGGCTTTGCTTTCTCCACCACAGCTCTTGTGCATCCAATTCTAGTTGGGTCACCAATGCTCTCTGATACCCTTTGACTTGTTATCCTTGCTCAGCACAATTAGAGAAAATGGAAGGGGAGCAGGAGGTCATTTTGCATAGGGCAGTCAGGAAAGGCCTCCTTGAAGAGGTGGCCGATAAGCTGAGACCTTGAAAGACGAAAAGAAGCCAGTCATGTGAAGACCTGGAACCTCTGACACAGCATTGCAAAGGCCCCGAGATGGGAAGAGCTTGGCTTACCCCAAGAACTGTCAGAAAGCCATTGGGCTGGAGCAGGGGAGGGAGCCCGGAGATGAGGCTGGAGAGGCAGGGAGAGGCCTCCTGGGCCTCAGTAGGGAGCTTGGAGTTTATTCTAGATGGGATGGGACACCACTGTGGTTCGCTGTGGCCTCTATGTGGGAGTCGACTGGAGGCTGGAGTCAAATCCAGACCAGAGATGACGGAGGCTTGGACCAGTGTGATGGCAGCAGAAAGGAAGAAGGCTTGGATTTGAGAGATCTTTTGGAGACTGAGCAGATTGGTGATGATTGGCTATAGGGGTTGAGGGAAGGGAAGGACCAAGAAGACTTCTACCCTTCTACCTTAAGCCCCTGGGAGGATCATGGGACACCTGTACCTCAATGGACTCTCAAAAGCCCTCTTCCAGTTGCTCTTGCTTCTAATCTCCTAGCTACCTTCATCCTGTTTGCTTTCCAAAACACACAATTATGCCACTCCCCTGCTCAAGAGCCTTTGAGGACTTCCCATTCCTATCAGATGAAGTGCAAACATGGCTTTGCATAGGGCCCGAACCAACATTTCCAGTCTGAGAAAAGAATGTTGGAAGGGGGTGTACTTTCCAGTGCTCAAGGCTGGTGGCTGAGCACACATCGCCCCCTGGTGGCTTAAGGCCCAAAAGCCGCGTTGTCCCTTAGAGGGCCCAGAGCACGCACCTTGAGGTGCTGGTCGAGCCGAAGTCCACCCCTCGGACCCGCGAAAGCCAAATCCCCATGCATTTCGCTCTTGCACAACTGAACACGCGGTTGGCATCCTCTGGGGAGGGCAGGGTGGCAGATGCCTTCTCACCTCCTGAATCTGTTCCTTCATCACCTTGATCTCATTCTCTCGAGGTTCTATTTGCTTCTTTAGCTCCTTTATTTTGTAGTCGAGCACAAACTTGAATTTCTCTAGTTCTTGATTTTTCTTTTTCAGGTCATAGATTCGCTTCTCCTGCAGGTGAGATGAGAGAAAAGTGAGGTGTCAGGAGGCCCGGGATATGGGATCCTGTTAGGCAAAGAACATACACCCTGTGCCCCCGTGATTGAGGAGGCCCCGGACAGCTCTCCTCGCTGGGGAGACAAAGGCTGTGGCTCTGACTCCTTGGCTTCTGTGCCAGGGCTGCGCACATTCGCTCCCTCACTCAGGTACAGCCTGTGGCCGGCTGTTTCCCAGAGCTGGCCTCGGCAGCATTCCTCGTCCCACATGTTCTTGTATAAAATAACCTTATGCTCCTCCATTAGGAGGTAGGACCTGGCTCCTCCCCTTGCCTCTGGCTGGGCTTAGGACTCGCTTGTAACCCACAGCATGTAGATCACATGATGCTGTGTGGCTTCCCAGGCTAGGCCAGAGCAGGCCAAGCAGCTGCCACCGCTTCTCTGGGGGAGGCCATGTGCTACGTAAGCAGCCCCACTGCACTGAGACCTCCAGGCTGGGGAACACAGTAGGTGCTTTGGTGGATGGTCCTGGCTGAGCCCAGCCTCCCAGCTGTCCCTGCCAAGGGCTGGGCATGAGGATGAAGAAGCCACCTTACATGCTGATCTTCCGACCCCCAGCTGCTTGCGTCCCCCTGGCTGTGGCCCTGCGAGGCCCCAGACACCGAGGACAAAGACAACCCATCAGGTCTAGTTCCAGACCCACCGAATCCATGAGAATAAAAGAGTTGTTGGCTTTTACCACCAAGTTTTGGGGTAATTTGTTGCAAGGCAACAGTCACTAAAATGTAGGTCTATTTATCCACCAAACATTTATTAAATGAAGACCTTTTATTAAGGTCTGGGATACTAAATAAAAATATGACACAGGCCCTGCCCTTAAGGAGAAAACACTAGCTGGGGAAGCAGGTGTGTCAACAAATGCACCCTGCACGGTGGCAGGCGCTGTAGAAGGCATGGAAGGCGCGGTGTGTATCAATGCACCCTGCACGGTGGCAGGCGCTGTAGAAGAAGGCATGGAAGGCGCGGTGTGTATTGAGGGTGCTGAACACAAGGTGGTGGGTGGTTCACGGGGAAAGTGAAGAATGAGGCTGGAGGGAAGTAGGGGAAGGAGGCAAGGGTCTTGCGTGTTGGATAAAAGGTTCAGAATTTATCCAGGAGGCCAGGAGTTGGCAAACTACGGACCTCAGATCAATTCTGACCTGTTGCCTGTTTCCATAGTTTTATTGGAACATGGCCAAGTCCATTCCTTTATGGGTTGTCTATGGCTGATTTTACACTTGGATGGCAGAGTCGAGTAGTTGTGACAGAGACTACACTGCCTGCAAAGAGTACAATATTTACTACATCCTAGCCCCTTACAGAAAAAAGCTTGCTGACCCCTGCTGTGGGCCATGGGGTGCCAGGGAAGAATCTTAAGAGGGAGAGGGACATAATTACAGAGTGTGGTGGCAGGGAGGTGGGAAGAAAGGCCTTTAGGAGGCTGATGTCATGTTCTAGGTCAGAAGGTCTTAACCTCTTTCTTGTCAACCCCTCACCCGCTTTGAGAATCTGAAGAGAGCTTTAAACCCCCCTCTAAAAAAAATGCCCAGATATATACACAAACACTCACATGTAGACATTAAATGCAGGAACTGTGATCCCATCAGGTGCCCTGAGGGGCCCCATTTCACAGGTGAGAAAACAAAGGCTTCGAGAACTTGCCTAAGATCCCTTGGCTGATAATGGAAGAGCCGTGTTGGAACCAAGCTAACTAGGCTAAAGCCCATGCGTTCTCAAACATTGGGTAGTAATGGCGGAGCCTGGATTTGCTCAGGAGGATGACATAAAATCATTTGGTATGTTTTACAAAATACAATGGGTTGTCTTCTCAGTGTTTTGTGAGAAAAGGTATCCTGAAATGTGATACAAGTCTTCTGGGGTGCCCAGCAATCATGGGGCCAACAGCGGGGAGCTCCTCTCTGACCAGGGGCGCCAAGTGGGCCATGGGGCAGATGAGCTGCCCCAGTCCATGGGGATGGCCCCCCTAGGATACCTGGAGCAGTGGAGAGCAGGGGCCTTGCAGTCAGCTGACTCAGGTTCTTATCCCAAGCCTGTCACCTACTAACTGTATGGTCTTGGGCAAGATACTTAACCACTTGGAGCTCAGTTTCCTGAGCTTTACAACTGGGTTGCTCATGGCCCCTGGGGTTGCTGGGAGAATTCAATGTGATGTGTTTACAGCAATTGGCCCAGTGCTAAGCGCACAGTAGGCACTTTACGGACTGCTTATCCCTCATCAAGTTAAATAAATATGTTCTCTTGGGCCTTGTCCTCATTGACGGGGTCCATCTGGGCTGCAGTTGAGGGCAGACAGGAGCTGAACCTTCACCTTATCTTGAATCGTCTCATCCCTTTCCTGGATCTCCCGCTTGAGGCTCAGGATATCCTTCTCCAGGGACTTAATGACTCCTTGCAGCTTCATCTGCTCTCCCTTCAGGCTCTCGATGTCATTGGCTCGCTCCTCAATCTCCTTCTGCAGGCTGCTGAACTAAAGACACAAATGGCAACAACAAAGACAACAAAGGCTTTGAACTGTCTCAGTTCCTCCCAACTGTCTGTGAATGTGAAGAGTTCCCCATCAGAATTTGGGACAGTCAGGAATTTCCCAGGCCACACGGAGGATGTAGTGTTCTGTCTGATGAGGTCCAGTTCCATCCCTTTATGCGAGGATGGACTGTCTTCATTGGGAGGCTCCGGAGACCAGCTCTCCGAGTGGACCCAGAGTTTTCCATGACCACACCGGCCGTGAAAGGTTGGAATCCATGCCTCATCGGGGTCACAAAGATTGAGCCTTAACTGGTGAATCATCTTAGCCATGTCCAAGAGGAAAGACATGCTGGTCGCCCGGACTGACTAGTAGTAGCGTGATTCCTAACAGGAAGGAACTAGGGCTTGCTTACTTGTCTTCTCTATCGCTGCACATTTTGGGAAAACTGTGGCAAGTCTATACGAATCTATAAATTGAGTCCCTCCTCACCCCAACCATCAGTGGCTAAACACATTTTCCCTGCCCTGTAAACTAAGCACCCTATACCCCCAAGCCTTCGCCCACCCATGGAGTCTAAACAGGAGCCACCCAGGGCTCCCTGCACCAGGAGCCTGAGGACACCGCCAGGTGAATGCCGTCTCACCTCCAGAAGACCTCATTTCCATTCCTATCGGGGATTAGCTCTGATGACTAAATCCTACTGGCCAATAGATGAACGCCCAGAGCGCCCATCAGTGCCTCTCTGAACCTCACTATCCCTGGGAAGGGAAGGGGAAGCCCCGATGGTTACCTGGTTACAGGACGTGGTAAGGATCTGTCTGCCTGACACCAGGCCACGCCCCTTTCCTAACTCACTTGCTGGAGGTGAGGGCCTTCAGGCAGGCTCCACTGCGGGCCACCCTCAGCCCCACGCTTTCCCCGCGGCACTGCCCTTGCCCCCGCCAGGCCTCTGAGGGAACGGCCGATACCTTCTTCCTCATGATGCCTGTTTCTCCTTTGAGCCGAAGGTTGGACTCCTTTTCATCCCGAAGCTTCTTCTCATACTTGGTTTTGATATCTTGGATTTCTCGGTCTTCGTCCTCTTCAATCTGTTTCTTAGTCTCTTCAAACTCCCGAAGCTGCTGCCTGACATCTTCCTGGGCCTGGCTCAGAGAGAGGGAGAGGTGTGCTCGGGGAGGAGGGGCGCAGGGCACCTTGTGCTAAGAGGGCCTGGGGCGAGAGGAGCATAGGGGGCCCGCGTGGGGAATGGGAGACTGAGGTTATTATAGGAATGGAAACCGAGGCCATGGGTCCCTTGACGCTTCCCCATTCCTCCTGTCTGTCCTTCTACCATCCCTTCTTTTCCTACCAGATTAGGCCTCAGGCCCTATCATGTCAACCAACACCCCAAACCCTCTTCTACCTCGAGCCTTCACATGGACACCCAGGCCTCTTCTAACTTTCCTTCGCTGAACTTGGGACCCTCGGGACTTTATATTTATTTGTGAAATGATTTGATTGTCTCTCCCATTAGATATAAGTTCTTCATGCCCACCATTGAACTCCCAGTGTACAACACATACCAGCACACAGCAGGTTTGCAGAAAGTACCTGAGTGAATGAGTGAACCTTTAATTCGCACCCCCAGATCCTAATCCAGTCAACCCTGATCTTTCACCTCCTACATGGTTCTTGAATCCATCCACTTCCCTTTATGCCTCCACCACTGCCCAAGCCACTTGCCTGGATTGCTGTCTCGGCCTCCTGACCAGACTCCCATCTCCAGTCATGCCTCCCTCCCGCCTGTTCCCACTCTCTGCTCACAGGGGGCTTTCTAACTCACATACCTGATCATGCTACCTCCCACTTGAAAGCCTTCCATGGCTCACCTTGTCCTCACAATAGAGTCCAGACTCCTGAGGTGGGTCTACAAGACTGTGCGTGAGTTACAGCACCAGCTCACCTCTCAGCCTCAGCTAGCACTCCAGCCCCAAGCTCTTGCCAGAGTCACCTAACTTCAGTTCCCCCAAACACGCATGTCCCTCAGCTGCTGGGCTTGGCACACACTGTCCCTGTTTTCAGCCCTCTTCCCGCGACTCTCTCCTAGCTCTCGGCTCAGCTATCATTTCTTGCCACTCGGCCATCACTCGGTTATATTGGAATTGCCTGTTTGACAGCGTCCTCCACTGGAATGGGAGCTCCTCAATAGCAGGACCATACCTCTCTGCTCTCTACTGTGAACACCCAGCACAGCATCGGGTCCGTAATCGGTGCTGAGTGAGTAAAGGCCCGAGAGCTCAGATGCTGGGACAAGGAGCTCTGCCTGGTGGAGTTCAGCAAGTGGCCAGGGTGTGACTCCTCTGCTCACTGCCACCAAGTGGTGGAAATTTCCAATTATATCAGAATCAATTGCTTTCCTCCCAGGCCGATCGATCCGGCACTCACTCTCCCGGGCTGCAGGTGCCATCCCCTGGACTGTGTGTTTCCAGGGTTGAGAGAGACAAGATGATTTGAAAACTGGGCCCAGTGGCCTCCTGAGAAAGGCTTCTTTTTGCCCACCGCACGTGACCACACCCCTGCCAGATGGAAGTCTGGCCAGGCCAGCTCTGCATGAAGCCTTCCGTGGCCCACAGACACCTGCTCTTTTTCTGGTAGATGTTGCTAAGGCATGAAAGCAGCCCAGCCAGGCTAGTTAAGATGGCATGCCAGGTGGAGGCCCCCTAGGAAAGTTCTGAGTTGAAATCTTATTGACTCAAAAGAAATGCATTATGGTCAATGTGGGAGGTGCTAGGAGGAAGGCCAGCCTCTCTTCCCTCTGGGTGGATTCAATATCCCTAGTGGCAGAGCTCTGACTCGTTCTCGTCAAAAATGACTCCATCCCTCATGACTCTCCTGCCCCCCACTCTCAGCACACCACCTGCCATTTCATGCCAAAAGAAGGCCATCTGGCCTCTAGCGATTTTCTCTTCATCTTGGGAAACTAGGTATTTTGGCAAAACCCACACTGCCTGGGCATCTATCCCTTCGCTCTGCCTGGGTGGCCTTTGCTCCTGCGTTTCCCTGGCTCCTGGTCATGCTAACTTACATTCCTCCTGGATCGCATGAGCTCCTGCAATCCTTCCCTGGCCTCCCAGGCCTGCGTGGTCCACCGGTGCCCTTCACCTGCGTGTACACCTTCACGAGTGGCTGTGAATGTGACCGCCTCCCTCACCCAGCTGAGAACCAGGCCCCATGTTTTACTTTCCTTGGTCACCCAGCACTCAGGCTGCTAAACCAACAAGACACTATTTGTCTTTGCTAAACCAATGGAGGAATGACTTCATTTTGTAAGACAGAGAAGTTATTAAGGGGCTTCAGGCAGCCACCTTCCCCATCATTCGGGGCCCTTGTTCCTCTCCAGGTTCTATAAGCTTCTAGAAAGGTCTCCTCCCCAATTCTTAAGGCTTGAGGGTACAGCTAAGATAGAACAATAGGCATGCACTTAGTCTATCCAAGGAATTTTAGTCTCAAAACCAGAGCACCTCCTGGCTCAGTGAGTCCCCTGGTCTACAAACAAACGTCTGAAACAGAGGTCGAAGGGCATACGCGCTGAAAGGAAGTTGGGGGAGGAGGTGAGGTAAGGCTTCCCACAGCTCTTGGGTTGTTCAGAGGTCGGGCCTGCAGGCCATACTGTGGGAGGGAGGCACAGCTTGGCTTCCTGCAAGTACCTCTTCCAGGAGGCCGGTTTTCTCCTGTAGTTTGGCCTCGTAGAACTCGGTCAGCTCCTCCAGGGCCTGGCTCTTGGTCTCATCGTTATCCCGAAGCTGTTTTTCATACTCCTCCTGCATCCTTTGGGACTTGAGCTGCAACTCCTGGTACTTCTCATATTCTAGAAGCAACTTCTGGTTGTTGCAACATTCTGAAGAGAAGCAAGGAAGGTGTTTAAGGTGAGACAGTGGCACCAACCTCAGGGACACCTAGGAGCCTTGGGTGCTTTCCACCCGCTTCCAGCACCAGCTAGAACATCTGCCTCCAAAGCCAAGACTCAGAGCTTGTCTTCCTCTCCTGCCCACAATTCCATCATCTCATCAGGCAGCCTCCTCTTTGCTGCCTAGGCAGCAAGGCTTTGAAGAAAGTGCAGATGGGATGCTTGGGGGTTCAGGGCTAAGAAGAAATGTCTATCTATTTTGAGTGTGCAAAATAGATAGTATCCTCATTTTACAGAGGAGTAGCGGAGGCCCAGGGAGGTTGGGTGACTCCCCAGAGCTCCCAGCAAGTACATGGTGAGTCTGGGACAGTAGATCAGGCTCCAAACCTGCACGTTTCCGTATTCCCTACTGGCTTGTGTTTAATCTGTGCTTAATGAATGAGTAAAATACACAGGAGTAAAAACCATGGTGAGTTCCAGGGGATAAAGGCAGCCTGTTTATAGACAAAGCCTCACCATCCAGGACTTCTGCCGGGTCTGGGGACTCTCAGACATCTGCTACCTTCTGCCCACGTGGCCTCCACTGTGGACTCACCCAGGTCCTGCAGTTCCCGGGTTTGTTTCTCCAGGAGGTCATCCATGCGTTCACGATGAAATACATCCTGCTTGTCTTTTTCTGTTCTTAAAACCTAAAACACAGGTCACATGTTCTCGTTTCTACACATCTGCTGAAAGCACTGCTGAGGTGAGAACACATTTTACAAGTGACGTCCACCTTCACCCACAAACATTTCCCAAGCCCGTGTGTTGTTCCAAGCACTGTTCTCTGGGCAGCGACCAAGCTACCGCTTTTCATTTACATTACATTCTGCTCTGAAAGTTCTATACTTTCACTATTTATATGCTTCTACTAGGTGGGTCTTAATAATGAGGTCAGTTTGGGACATGCAGCAAATGCATTTTGGGGTGAAAAAAGTAAGGACTTAGTGGAGTTCTCTGTTGTCCGCACATTTTTAAATAAAATCCTTGGATATGTGAAAGTGTCATCATCTAAGGAAGTGTTTCCTTTCACAGAGCAGGAAGCTCCTCACAGGCAGGGGAGGAGCCATCTCCAGGACCAAAGTTTGTGCTTAGCTTATGGAGGGCACCAAATCAGTGTGCTGACTAAGTGAATGAAATAATTAAATCAACAGGGAGAGAACCAAGATGGCGGCATAGGTTAACGCCGGAGTTTGCTGCCTCGAACAACCATTTCAAAAGTGAAACTAAAAGACGGAAGGGACATCATCCAGAACCACAGGAACGCTGGCTGAGTGGAAGTCCTACAACTAGGAGGTAAGGACTCAGTGGAGTTCTCTGTTGTCCGCACATTTTTAAATAAAATCCTTGGATATGTGAAAGTGTCATCATCTAAGGAAGTGTTTCCTTTCACAGAGCAGGAAGCTCCTCACAGGCAGGGGAGGAGCCATCTCCAGGACCAAAGTTTGTGCTTAGCTTATGGAGGGCACCAAATCAGTGTGCTGACTAAGTGAATGAAATAATTAAATCAACAGTCAGGTTTGTGGATTGTGTGTGTGTGTGTGTGTGTGTTTAGCCAAACTGTGTGACCCACAGCGATAACATAAAATAACAAATATCCCTTGAGCTAAAAATAGGGAGTTTTGGATGAAAGGCCAGGCAGATTAGTGCAGAACAAAGAAATTATTCTGAGACAGTCCTGGATCAAATCTAACCAGAGGAAGACCATTTAGACTAGTTCTATTTAACCTACTGACAATGCGGAGATCAATACTCTGCTAGCTTTTTTCTTCGTATACTTACTTTTTCTTGTGACCTTTTAATTTTATTTTAAAATAAGTTTCTCTTGATCATAAAGGTAATATATTCTCATTGAGGAGAATTTGGAAATTACATAAAAGTATAAAGAACATTTAAATTACCCATAATTCCAGTTTCCAGAGCTAATCACACTTAACTATTTTCTTAAAAAAATTGTCCCATGTGTACTTAATTTATTTAATACTATTCACTATAGAGTTTTATATTTTGCTTTTCTTTCACTTAGCACTTTGTCGTAATCGTTTCTGATGTTATCAGCTATGCTTTCAGATCGCACATTGTCGTGGATCTTATTGCCTGAGCATATACCAGTTCCATCTTGAGTACATGGGAGAGAACAGGAGATTTCTTGATATTCGTGGTTGCTGGTTTTGTCTCTCAAACAGACCTGGTTTTTTGTTTTCAAGGACTCCATTTCCTGGATGAACTTGTCTGTTAGCTCCTTAATCTTCTCGGAATAGTTCATATCCTTTAGTCGCAACTGATACTCATTCTCCATTTTTAATTCTTCCACACGAGTCTTCAGCTCCAACATGACCTGAGCCTTTGGGAGAAGGACACAGAATCAAGAACACTGACAGTGAGGGTGACTCGGACTGTTTACACCTGGGGCCCTGAGTTCTCTGAGGCCGGCACCTCTGTTTAGCCTCCAACTCATGTGTCTCAACTAGAACTTGTCATCATCCCCCACAAGACACACAGACTAAAGACGAGGAGACATATGAGCTTCTTCCTCTACCCTCACAACATGCATTCAGCGAGCCCGGCTGTGTGACAGGCATCATGCTAATAATCATCTCCTGCAAACGTCAAAAAATGGCACCTCCTCAGTGAGGTCTATGTGGACCACAGCATTTTATCCTGCTACTCTCTCCTTTTCATTCCCAGCACTCATGACCACCCTTCCCCCCAACTCTGCCCTACTTTTAATTACTTCCTTACAACTTAGCACTTTCTAATATATACTTTATCATCTTGTTTATTGTCTTTGTCTTCTTCCCCAACTAGAATTTAAGTACCAAGAAGTCTGAGATATTTGCTGGCCTTGTACGCTGATATATCCCAAGTACCTAGAACAGTGCCCAACACCTAGCAGGCATCCGAAAACATTTGTTGAGCCATGCTTCCTGCCCCCATGGAACTTACAGTCAGAGAATACACATAGCATTATGAGTTGTGATAGGTGCCCAAAGCTGGGCGGTTCAGAGGACTATTCATTTGTCCCTCTCAGGGTCTGTGATGCTTTTGCCTGGCCTCACTGTTATTACTTTAATTTGGCTCTTAAGTCTTTCCAACTTCCTAGTTCCTATGTCTAATGTCTTCTTCTTCCAATCCACAGTATTCACCACTGCCAAGTTGGATAAAATACTGTACTACACACCCCCTCACTTAAAAAAGAGTTAATGTTGATGACAGAGGAGGTGAGAACACAGGTGTGTGCACCCCCATTCATCTCTTCTGGTCTGTCTCCCCTCCTTCCTGGCCAGTGGACCTGTGTGAATCTGGCACACAGGAAGTGCTGAGACAAGAGATGAGCACAAGTTGCATGTGCAAAGTCAGGAAGGAAAGAGCGCGGATGCCTGGTCAGGGCACTGCATGTGATTCGGTGAGGCAGGAGGCCGAGGGTGAGAGAGGAGGCTGAGACTGGGTCAGACCATCAAGGCTCCTGAAAGCCATGCTAAGAAATTTTGATTTTACCTACAGGGCTTCCGAAGGCCCTCATCTAACCTGATTAAGCTGACTTTGGCCTTAAAAAGACCTCTCTGATGGCAGCGTGCAGCACGGGCTAGATCGGAGGACTGAAGGCAGGGGTACGGCACAAGCCTGTGGGGGATGGGAGGGGCTTGATTAGAGGTGGGGTAGGGGGAGCAGAGAGTAATGGAAAGATTCGAGAGAGATTTTAGGGAACGTGGGCCTGACTGGGTGTGGGTGAAGGTGTGAAGAGGTGAGAGGACTGGGGATGAAGACTGTTTCTCTGGCTAGACTGTTTCCTGTGGGTGCATTGGGCCTGTCTTGCTTCACTGCTTCATCCTCAGAGCCTGGCACAGGACCACAACATCGTCAGCACTAAATCAATATTTATCAAGTGAATAAATGACCCTGGGGATCTGCCTTGGACTAGTGGACTACATTTATTGTGGGGGTGATCGGGTATTTCACATGAAGTACTTGCTCATCATCCTTCCTTGGTCCCTTCTCTATGCTGCTGAGAGTAGAGTCTCCAAGACACAAATCTATCAAGTCCATCCGTGGGTCCTTAGGAACAATGTCCAAAGTCTAAAACATGGTATAAAAGGCCCCCCATGATCTCTCTGCAGCATCTGCACCCTCCCTCCCACACTCCCTCTCTTCTCCAGTGCTATCCTCCCCAACCTG
>NW_006289819.1:2594899-2596905 GCF_000327345.1 Myotis davidii | reverse complement strand
CCCCCCCCTCGCCCCCAAGCAAGGAGAATCTTCCCCAGAGCAACCCTCTGTCATCCCTCTGCACACACTCATTCCTCCGTGTTAAGATCCTTCCCCATTTGTTCTGGAAGGCTCCATCCAAGGCTTACTTCCTCTGGTACCACGTGGCCTGGGTCAGGGTCCCCTCCCTTGTGCCCTCACAGCATTGTGCCTTCATAACGCTGATTACACCTTTAATTCCCTTTTTAAATTTCACCTATACTTCCTCCTAGGAAGTATAGGTAAAGGGCCCTCTATGCCCTTCAAGTATAAGCTAAAGGGCCCTCTATGCCCTTCATTTCTGTGATCCTAGGCCTTAGTGCAGTGTCTGGTACACAGCAGACTCCTCTGTAAGTACCAGCTGCATGAACGAATAAGTGAATGGCTGAATGAGTGGGTAAATCGTGGCCTGAGAGTGACATAAAACATAAAGCAAGCAAGCAGGCTAGGGAGTCTGGGAGTGTGACTTTTAAAGGCCAGGAGGAGGAAGAGCCAGGGCGGAGCAGTCAGAGAGGCTCACAAGGAATAATAAGCACGTGGTCCCGTGGATTTGGGGAGAGTAGGGTGTTTCGGGATGAGCGGTGCACACGCCAGTCATTTCCCAGCTGCGGGAGGGGGCAGGCGGCAGCCCAGACACCTCAGGCTTTTGGTGCAGGCTGGTGTTTCCTATTGAGTCTCTTCCCTACCCTCTGGGAGGAAGAGAGAAGAAAACAGAGAAGGAAGAGGAGACCTATTTGCCTGCCTGCAGTAGGTCAGACCCCAACTCTCAAAAGCGCTCCCCCTCCTCCCCTCCCACTGTGCCTTTCCTGCAGAAAGTTCATCGAGCTCTAGGAGGGACCCCCAGAAAGTGCGAGGGTCCCATCATCCTGCTCTGGGGCCATTTCGGCATTGCTGGTCTGATGGTTTTACTTGTCTCCACCCCTCATTTGACTGCAAGTTTCCTGAGCACAGGGTCATGCCTGTTTCACACAGACATCCCCAGCACCTAGTGAACAGTAAGTACTTGGTAAATGCACTTTGGATTCTGGGTGAACAGCACTGAGTGCATAGTTTTCCCATCTGCCCCAAGCCTCTTGAGTTTATCATCCATTCAGCTCCTCCCTTAGGGAGTGAGGCACAGCTATGCCCTTGAAGCCCTCAAAACATATCTGGATGCAGTTTTTACATGAACAGGAGGGAAGGCCCTTTGGGATAAAGAGAATGGACTCTAGACTAAATCCGGATCAGAACTCTGGTCCTGCAACCTATGAGCTCAGTAACTTTGGACACATCACTCAACCTCTCTGAAACCATTTCCTGAAACACGGGAGAATTACAGTAGTATCTTCTTCATAGATCCTACTGAGTTTTAAATGAGAGAATGCTTATCATTAGCACAGTGCCTGGTGTGTGGCAAACCTAAAAAAAATGTTGGTTACTGGCTATTACTTTTATTGTTTTAAGAGGAATGGGTTTCAGGAATGTTTTATAAATACTTCCCCCCCTTTTTTTTTAAGAAGGCTTCCTATATTAGCAGTTATTAAGTTTCACAGATACAATTGGGATATTCAGTGTGTCAGTTCAGTTTTATCAGTATTCACTGATTGTCTTCCATGGGCTAGAAACTGTTGGTCATACAAGAGAATTGTTTGTCGTAGTTCCCGCCTTTTACGAGTAGGGAGAGAAAAGCTGGTGCACAGCATTAGATGGCCACGCAGCATAATGACAGGCAGGTGCGGTGGGAACAGGCCAAGGGCCAGTGAGGAGGGCAGCATGGCCATGTGGGCAGAGAACGTGCAGTGGGCTCTGGGCACAGGTGCAGCCAGGCTGTAGAGGGCCTCGAATGCCAGCCCAGGAGTCTGGACGCCATCTGTAAGGAATTTCCACATCCTCTTCATCAGATCCAATTCTTACCTTCTCTTCCATGTCTGTTTTAGTCACAAGCACCTCTTCGGCAAAGCCCACCTCCCTCTCTCGCTTGATTCCCCGACCATCCTTATCAAAGACCT
>NW_006289819.1:2586502-2594709 GCF_000327345.1 Myotis davidii | reverse complement strand
CCCCCCCCCCCCCCCCCATGCAGGCCCAGGCACAGCTCATGGGGAGGAAGACGCAATGCTGGGTAAGGATGAAACAGGAGCCCTCACGGGTTCCTGGTAATTAATAAAAGAAGCAAGACTAGGTCTCTGTAGATTTGGAATTTTAAGAGTCAGTTATTATCTAGACTGTACAAAGAACTCTCAAAACTCAACAGTAAAAAGCCCAAACAGTCCAACTAGAAAGTGGACAAAAGATATGGAGACATTTCACAGAAGAGAATGTACAGATGGCAAATAAGGACACAAAAAGGTGTTCAGCCATTAGGGAGCTGCAAATTAAGACCACGATGAGCTAGCACCACACATCCATTAGAACAGCTAAACTACAAATAGTGACACCACGAACGCTGGCTGTGATGTGGAGAAACTGACTCTCTCAAGCACTGCTGGTGCTGACAGGCTCTTAAAAAATGAAACAAATATTTACAATATGATCCAGCAATGGTGCTCCTGGGCATTTATCCCAGAGAAATGAAAACTTAGGTCCACACAAAAGCTTGTACATAATTGTTCCTACAACACTATTTGTAATAGCCCCAAACTGGGAGAAATAAAAATATCCTACAATAGATGATGGTTGGGGAAACTATGGTAGAGCCCTACCATGGAACGCCACTCGGCAGGGAGAAGGAATAAACTATTGAGACATGAAATACCTTAGCAGTGGTTCTCAACCTTCCTAATGCCGCGAACCTTTAACACAGTTCCTCATGTTGTGGTGACCCCCAACCTTTAAATTATTTTCGTTGCTATTTCATAACTATAATTTGCTGTTGTTATGAATTGTAATGTAAATATCTGATATGCAGGGTGTATTTTCATTGTTCGCGACCCACAGGTTGAGAACCGCTGCCTTAGAGGGATCTCGAGGACATTAGGCTGAGAGGGAAAAGCCACTCTCAGAAGGTCACATACGTGTGATTCCATTTATGTAACATTCCCAAGATGACAAAATGTTAGAAATGGAAAACAAATGACTGGCTGTCAAGGACTAGGGCTGGGGGTGGGAGGGGGCTGGGAGTGACTATAAAAGGGCAGCATGAGGGAGCTCTTTGTGATGGTGGCATAGTTCTGTATCTTGATTGCAGTGGTGGGTACATAGATCTATGCACGAGATAAAACGACAGAGACTTACACACACATATTGTCCCAATGTCAACTTTATGGTTTGGTATTGTACTATAGTCAGTTTAGGTGTAACTACTAGGGGAAACTGGGTGAAGGGTACACAGGACCTCTATGCTATCTTTAAAATTTCCTGTGAATCTATTATTATTTCAAAATGAAACACACACACACACACAAAGAGCCAACTATGAAAATATCTTCCCACAATCAGTAGTATGTGTCAAAAAACCTTAAAGATGGCCATGCTCTCGCCCTCAGGAATTTTCTGTCTAGGAACTTCGCCTCAGGAAATAATCAGAGATACCCTTGGAAATCTGTAGACTAGAACACTCATTAGAGTTTATAAGGTAACTTAAATACCCAGTTATAAGAGAAGAGTTAAATAAGTTATCACATGAAAGAATATCTGTGTAGCACTAAAATCACGCTGTTGAGGACAATTTAATTACTGAATATAATAGCATTAAGTTTTTTTAAAAGGTTACAAAAGGGTGTACATATAGTATAAACTCAATTCTTGTAAAACACACACACACTATATACATAAAAGAGTAGACATTTCAAATGCACCCAATTATTAATGATATTATTATGAGGACTTTTATTTCTAAAATAAACATGCATTGCTTTTATAATCAGAAAACAAAACATCTTATCCATAAAACTTAGTAGATCTGAAGAGAAGGTGGGAGGGACTATGTCATAGGAATCTGCTTTGGAACAAGAACTGGCTCAATACAGGAATGTTCCAGCTTATAATGAAAAATCCTTTCCTAGTAAGGACAGTGGCTACAGGCAAGCCAATAGGATTTAGGACCTAGTAAAAAGCCGCAGGTGTTGCTGTTGTTCAATCTGGAGTAAGAGCGGGGTGGGGGGAGGAGCTACACATTCTCTCAGTGCCTGTTCTTCAGAACTCCATGTAAATGGAAGCGCTGCTGTTTTAGAAGGGAGAATGGAGGGACAATTTACAAATGTGTGCTCATGTTGTTACCCCCAGGAAGGTCTCAGGATGGGGGAGGGCTCATCTCCTGGGCTATGACTCCTTTTAGTCCAGGGCCTTCTGTGGAGGAGGTGGAGAGCTATGATCAACCAACACTCAGAGCTGGGAGGAAGGAATGCACTTGGGGGGCGGGGGGTAGGTCTGGGTGAGGCACCTCCAGCATCTCTCAAATGGCCTTTATTATCTATAATATTGTGGTGAACCATCTGTGCATAAATCTTTAGGTGCATCCAATTATTTCCTAGGATAAATTTCTTTTTATTTAATTTTTATTTTTTATATTTTATTGATTTTTACAGAGAGGAAGGGAGAGGGATAGAAAGTTAGAAACATCAATGAGAGAGAAACATCGATCAGCCACCTCCTGCACATTCCCCACTGGGTATGTGCCCACAACCAAGGTACATGCCCTCGACTGGAATCGAACCTGGGACCCTTGAGTCCACAGGCCAACGCTCTATCCACTAAGCCAAACCAGTTAGGGCTCCTAGGATAAATTTCTGTGATTAGGTGAAACAAAGAATATTAATAGCCAATAAACGTCTATTAAAGGGATGGCTGGATGAACAAGTAAGGAGACAGAAAAGACACTGCGGGGTTGATGGGGTGAAGAAGGTATGTGGGGACAGGATCAAATGTATCTACTGGCTGCTGGTTCTGGGACTGGACCCCTGAAGAGAGGGGACTCTCTCACCTTGGTGATAGGACCGCCATGGGCCTGGTAATCATTGAACTCTTTCGGCAAAGGCAGAGGGTACTTCATTGCACGTATGGTTCCCATTGAGGTTCCCACAAATATCATGCGGCCCGAGTGAGAGATAACAATGGCTGTGTAGACAACGTCAAATGCTGATATCTCCCGAAGGACCTGGAGAAAAGACAGCTCTGCTCAGTGTGAGGGGTGAGCCATGTCCTCAGGTTCCCAAGTCATTCTCTTCCTCTCCTCTAATAGCAATGTTAGAGCAAGTTCTGTATTTAAAAAATATGTCTCTGCCCATCCAGTATGGCGCAGTGGTTGAGCCTTGACCCATGAACCAGGAGGTCAAGTTTCGATTCCTGGTCAGGGCACATGCCCGGGTTATGGGCTCAATCCCATGCAGGAGGCAGCCGATCAATGATTCTCATCATTGATGTTTCTGTCTCTCTCTCCTTCTCCCTCCCTCTCTATGAAACCAATTAAAACATATTTTTTAAAAATGTGTCACCCTAGTCGATTTGGCTTAGTGCATAGAGCATCGGCCTGCGGACCAAATGGTCCCAGGTTTGATTCCCGTCAAGGGCATGTACCTGGGTTGCAGGTTCCTCCCTGGCCAGGGCCCTGGTCAGGACGCGTGCAGGAGGCAACCAATTGATGTGTTTCTCTCACATTGCTGTTTCTCTCCGCTTTTCCCTCTCTTTTCCACTCTCTCTAAAAATCAATGAAAAAAATATCAAGTGAGAATTTAAAAAAGAAGGGGGGGGGTCTCCTATTTCTGACAGCATCTGCAAATGTGCTCAGCACATAAAAGGCACAAACTAAATATTTCTTGGCTGCTTGATTGATATAAACAGTTCTACAAGTTAGGAATAACACTAATAAAGGGAACCTTTCAAACAGCACCTACTAGGTGCCAAGCATCATTCTATGGCTTTTGTATGTTGTAACTCATTAAATCCTCACGACCCCCCCCCTTTTTAAAAAAAATATATTTTATTGATTTTTTACAGAGAGGAAGGGAGAGGGACAGAGAGTTAGAAACATCGATGAGAGGGAAACATCGATCAGCTGCCTCCTGCACACCCCCACTGGGGATGTGCCTGCAACCAAGACACATGCCACCAACTGGAATCGAACCTGGGACCTTTGAGTCCGCAGGCTGATGCTCTATCCACTGAGACAAACCGATCAGGGCACAAAACCCCTTTGATGGAGTAACTGTTACCCCTGAAATAGAGTCACAAAAATGGTAGGTTATTTGCCTCAACTCACCCACCTAGAAAGTAGCATTGGGCTCCTTGGCTGCTATATTACCATGTACCCCAAAAGCAGAACAGGATGTGGATCATAAATGCATTCAGCAAGCATTCATTCATGTCCATTACATAAACAAAGCTATACTATCAAGGAACTCATTCCTGCACATATTAAATCACCCCACACCCACCCACCCATGTGCCTACCCACCAGACATTGATCGGATGCTTGCGCTGGGCCATGCAGTGGGTGCTGGCTGGTCGGCATATCAAGAAGGGAGAACCATGGCTCTGCCCTCCCAGAGCTTTGTTCTGGTGCCGCACTGAGAAAGCCACCACAGAACCAGGACTAAGCTACCTGGGCACAGTGGTGAGACACCCTGCTCCAAGCTGTTTCGGTCCTGGGGAAACCTGCCTCGGGTCAGTTCGCTGCTGTGGTATCTCTGTCCTTCCCCAGGTATCAGGACCCGGAGAGTGACGAGCACCAAAGGAAAGCGAGAGAAATCAATGAAGACCAGCTGCCGCTGGGCTCCTGGAGAAGGACACAGCCACGTGAGGAGGCGGCATCCTTGCTGAGCTCTTCTCTCCTCCCTCAACCACTGGGAGCTATTGCCACCATTTCGGAGTTTGGGGGTCTCAGATGAATACGGTGGCAAGCCTAGGTAACAGCAATAACTACAGTTTTGCTTCTACCCCAGGAATGTAAGTGCAGATCTAGAGTAAGGGTGCAGGTTCGAATGCTGCTGAGCTCCATGCCTAGAGGGTGGAGAGAAGGTCTAGTAAGCAAAATCCAAGTGAAAAAGGGCCCCACAATTTAGCCCAATCAGGTAGGGCCCTGGGCAGAAAATTCCAGAAGTAACAAGAACTGAGATGACCGAAAAGGAATGGGGAGCCAGGTGTGACTCCATGAAGAAGAGCCCCTGTTCTCACAGCCCTCTTTCTGTGGTAACCACAGGGGCTGTCCCCTGCAGGTCAGTGCGGCAGCCCAGCGGCCGGGCAGGGGCAGGCAGACTCACGGAAGAATCGGCGATCTCCTTGAGGGTGTGGTCAGATCCAACAGCAAAGATAATTTTGCTATCAGGGGAGACGGTTACACAGTTGTAGCTGCAGGACTTGATCACACATTCCGTCTCCCTCTTTCCTGTGGACAGATTCCATTCATATACAGCACCGTCTGTGCCACAAGAAATCAGTTTGCTGTCATCTGCATTCCACGCAATGGAACGAATCTGCAGGGGATGAAGACATGCCCAGTGAAGAGGACGCACACACGTGCACAGCCCTCACATGGCAGAGGCGCATGAACTCTTCACGTGTTCCACTAGATCAGTGGTTGGCAAACTGTGGCTCGTGAGCTACATGCGGCGCCCCTTGAGCTTGAGTATGGCCCTTCCTAAGCCTTAGGAGTACCCTTTTGAGAGCCAAATTTTTTAAACTTAAACTATATAGGTAGGTACATTGTTATTAACTTAGTTAGGGTATTCCTAAGGCTTAGGAAGAGCTGCACTCAAGGGGCCAAAGAGCCGCAGGTGGCTCGCGAGCCACAGTTTGCCGACCACTGCACTAGATTGAGGCAGAATGTCCTTTCCGGGTACGTACCTTCCAGTCAGCACAAAACAGAATATTCATATTCTGTTTGCCGATATGCTTGCAAAATATGGTAGATGAAATACTCTCATTTCCCTTTTATCTTAGAATGGCAAGACTAAATTGTAATGGTTCCTATAATGCTACCATTCAATTATGACTATGTTTAATCAAACACTTTTTTGGGGGGAAAATCATTATATATTCACAGGAAGTTGCAAAAATAGTAGAAAGAGAAGGACCTCTGAAATAGCAGAGTAAGTCTCTTAGCTGACCCCGCCCTCCTTAAAAAAATAAGTTAATTGTTAAAAATAATAGTCAAGTATGTAAAGTCTCTGGAAATTGTCCTAAGGGCATATAGCAAATGAAAAACATTCATTCAAGTAAATCTACTCAGCCTCAGTAAGAACAGAAGCTGTGGCATTTGAGCCATGACCTGCTCTGCTCCAAGAATTTTACTCTTGTGCACTCTGGGCAGGTGTGGCCAAAGGATGGGGCTCCCTCCCTCCAGCTCTGTCTTTGGCTACGGTGTCACCCTGGGAAGGGCAGACCGCTAGTGTCTCTTATCCCTCCTCAGAAGCTCTATTCTAGGCAGGCAAGGCCCAGAGGGCTGGTCCCCCTCCCCCCAGCCAGTCCCCACTGTTGGTGGGAGCTCTACTCCAAGGGTAGGAGGCCAAGGATATCCAGGGTCTGCGGATGCTGATTCCCAATCATGAGGGGAGAGCTGAAAAGACCAGGGGCTTCCATCCCTCTCCCTCTGCAAGGGCCACTCGGACTGAAGGGGTCCCTCCTGAAAAGCAGAGCAGGGACTCTGCCCAGGGGATGGATGGTCAGGCCATAAAACAAGAGCTCTCCAGCTCTGCTTGGGGGGACGGACTCATTTGGAGCAGAGCACAGTGTACTTTCATCTGTGTCTCCACAGTCGCTTGAAGACCAAACCCACTGCGAAGCAGCTCTCTGTAACGCGTGTGTTTATAGCACTTCCATTGCTAAAGTCAATGGAGAGTTTTTAGTCTTTGCAGGACCTCTCTCTGACATTCCATGCCAGCGACCGCTTTATCCTTTTGGAACTAGTTCCCTGGCCTCTTTGCTACAAGTCCCTGATTCCAGGTTCTCTTTGCACCTTCCTTGGAGTCTTTCTGTTCTTTGAACAATCCTTTAAATGTCTCCTGCCCAAGATCCTTCTTAGATTCCACACAGGCCCCTGGTGATCTAACCCACTCCACCCCAGTCCCCGGAATCTTAATTTTCAGCCTTGACTTCTTTCCTGACCTCTGTACTTCCTGGACATGTCAAACATAACATGCCCAAATGGGACTTAACCTCTTTTTTCTCTCTGTCCCTACACTAAAGCCATGGTTTAGTTCCTAACTCATCCTCCACCCTCACTTCCTAGCTGGGCTCCATCATTCAACTTTCCTCCTGTCTCAGCCATCCTCAATACCATTTGCAGAATTACCTTTCTGATCCCATTACATCCTTTCTTACATCCTTTCAGTTGTTTCTCATCACCTACAGACTAGTGTCCAATTCCTTGGCCTGGCATACAACACTCTATGATACAGGCAATTTCTCCAGCTCTTTCTTCTATCACTCCTCAAGTGTGCCCAATGAGCCAGCCATAGAAACCACAAGCCACCATCCTATTTTATACTCCCCTTCTATCATCTGTAACACGTCCTCGAGCCTAGCATGCCTTTCTTTTTCTATTGCTTTTTCTCTCCAAATTCATCTGCTGACATCTTCTTAAGCCTTTTAATCTTTGGCCCCTCCCTTTTCTTCATGCCCTATATCCACTCTATCTTCTTTACCTATTGGTCTTACTTCCTAAATATCTTTTAAATTCATCCACTTCTTCCTATCTGTACCACCTCCACCCTGGTTCAAAATACTATCTTCTATCGTGTAGACATCCTTACTTCTTTAAATGCATTCTTTACTCTGTAGCCAAAGTAAGCTTTTTTTTTTTTTAAATATACTTTATTGATTTTTTACAGAGAGGAAGGGAGAGAGATAGAGAGTCAGAAACATTGATGAGAGAGAAACATCGATCAGCCGCCTCCTGCACATCCCCCACTGGGGATGTGCCCGCAACCCATGTACATGCCCTTGACCGGAATCAAACCTGGGACCCTCCAGTCCGCAGGCCGATGCTCGATCCACTGAGCCAAACCGGTTTCGGCCAAAGTAAGCTTTTAAAATTTAAATCTGGTCATATCATTCTCTGCCCTGAGAGTCCTCAGTGATTTCGAGGAACAAAGATAAAGTATGAAAACGCTTAAACGCCTACAAGGTTCTAACCAGTGGTTCTCAACCTTCCTAATGCTGCAACCCTTTAATTCAGTTCTTCATGTTGTGGTGACCCCCAACCATAAAATTATTTTCGTTGCTACTTCATAACTGTAATTTTGCTACTGTTATGAATCATAATGTAAATATCTAATATGCAGGATGTATTTTCATTGTTACAAATTGAACATAATTAAAGCACAGTGATTAA
>NW_006289819.1:2581251-2585903 GCF_000327345.1 Myotis davidii | reverse complement strand
GGAAATTATATATATTTAAAGAGTTCAGGCTGAAACCATGTGTGGAGGTGGGAATTGGGGCAAGGTACAAATATACAGTGGGGCCTTGACTTACGAGTGTCCTGACTAACGAGTTTTTTGATACTAGCTGTCTCTTGGCCGATTTTTTGCATTGAGCTGATAGAGTAATTTGAGTTAACGAGCTCCTTAATGTCAACGCCCCACTGTACTGATAACCGGCTGACAGCTACTCCTGTAGCTCACTGCCATGTGCATTAAGTATGAAGCTG
Organism: Myotis davidii; assembly: GCF_000327345.1. Classification (NCBI taxonomy): domain Eukaryota; kingdom Metazoa; phylum Chordata; class Mammalia; order Chiroptera; family Vespertilionidae; genus Myotis; species Myotis davidii. The sequence goes on along the minus strand of NW_006289819.1, from coordinate 2,585,634 downwards.
CTTGGTTCACAGAGCAGAGCACTCATTTGTCTGTAGAAGTTTCAGAGTAGGGAAGTGATTCCTGGAACCACGTCTTGTTCCTGCAGGTCATCCCCGGGAAAGCTGATGGACTGCTTACTGCCTCTCTGCTGACTTCTGGGCTTCTCCCAGTCTCAGCCTCGCCTTCCCAGCTGTGACTCTGACTCTGTGCTAAGTCTTCCTTTCCAATGCTTTAGTATTACTCCACAATCACAGAGAGGACCTACGGGAGGTGGTATCTCACAAGGCCGGGCTCAATGAAAGATTTTGGTGAGAATAAGAAAAAGGCAACAGAGCCATATACTCAGTAAGTCTGGTGGGAGAAGAATTAGATTATTTTCTTTTTAAAGCCACTAAGTCTTCTAAGACACCTTTTGGTCCCACCTCCCTCGAGTGTGTTGGTTGATATTTCAGCCCTGGCTTTCCAAGAAACTGGACCGTTATCTCCAGCAGTTCTTACCTCTTTGCATCCTCTGATAGAATATTCTTTGAATGAACGTATATCGTCAATGAGTAGGTTCATGAGGCGTAGTTTGTCAGCAAACCCTACTACAATGAAGTGACCAGACGGGTGAAGGCTGATTGTATAGGCCTCTTCCTGGTATTCCTTGTAGAGTTCCAGAGTGCTGTGAGGAAGGTCAATTACTGCCTTATCAGTCTAGCCTGCTAAATCCCTCGAGCCCTCCCCTGGTATGTATTTTTATCACAGCATTTGAGACACTTTGTTGCTTGCAATGATTGCTTTCCCTCTTTTCTAGAGTTTGGTTATTTGAAGATAGGAGCAATGAGTATGGCAAGTAGGGAGACTGGTCAGGGGGTTATCTAGTGATGCTGAATGTGCAGCTCCATTTAGATTTCCCAAATCAGAAGGATTTCACATTTTATCTTTCAGCAGCCCCAGCAACTGCGCTCAAGAACAAAGAAATTATAGTGTGGGGCCAATCTAGGTCACAGATTCTCGGGGAAGCTATGCCAGGAGGCAAAAAATATCACTAGGGAGTTGAAGGGGGTTTCAGGTAATGAGGATAGAAAAAAGGATAAATAACAGTCTGGCGAGCTCTCTGACGTCAAAAGCAGATCTAGTGGGAGTAAGGGGGTAGGAGAGCTGGAAGGACATAGGAGGTCATGGTATAAGGTGAGATACCAGAGTCCCTAGAGCCTAGCACAGTGTCTGGCATGGAGCAAGCATTTAATAAAGCACAAAGTAATTTTCTAGCTCATGCTCGAGAGTGAAAAGAGAAGGCAGTTGACTGACTTGACTTAAAAAAAATTTTTTTTCCCAACTGAAAGCTTCTAAGTAATTAAAATTTAAAACTCTCTAAAATAACTCACATGAAAAATTTAACAACCCAAATCCTGCATAGTAAAGTAACAGAGCCTTTGCATTCCTTACTTTGACTCATAATTCCAGATGCGTATGGATCGGTCCAGAGAACAGGTGGCAATGAGGGGTTTGCGGATGCAAGTAGCCAGACCGGTGATGGATGCTGAGTGTAATGGGTACATCAGGTACTCAAAGTGGGCAGGCTCCCCCTGGGGAAATCATAGAGAATGAGATCTGGCAAAGTGAGCAAAAACTGGCTGTGCATTTCAGCTTCATACGATCTAAGGACATTAGCAGGCTGGGAACCAATCATGTTAATATTATGCATATTTTCCTAAGCCTATATTATTTTAAAACATTATTCCAATGGCAATAAAATATTTTATTCCAAGAATATACCAGAATTTTAAATTCAGCCATTCCTCTACGGTGTGGACATTTAAAGGGCCTCCAATTTTCGTTCCTTGGGAATAACTAGACTAATTTCCTTGCAGGTAAGTCTGTGGACCTCTGATTATTTCCTCTGATGCTGCCGGCATTAAGCTTCATTATTGTAACCAAGTGCCTGACAGTCAGCTTTGATTGTTGAGGCATCTGTTTGAAAACATTCTCTTGAAGAAACATATTGCCAGCTCTATAAGCCCAGCAAAACAGCCAGATAAGGAACCAAGCTGCCCCTTCTTTCAGAAAACCCTGGATAACCGAGATAACTGATGGCTTCAAGGATACCGCTTCTCTCCTCCATGCTCTAATTCCCACTCTTAGACTGTCAATTAGGCACTAAAGAATGAACCTGAACAACCCTAGACACCCCACCCTTGTGCCCTACCAAAGGCAGAGAGCCCCAGGTCTGTGTTCTCTCTCCACCTGTGATCTCTGTGAGGCCCCTGGGCACATGCTGTGTACCCACCAAGACCTGCTCCTCCAAGTTCCCTGATGGTTTTTGTTGGAGTGCATCCTACTATCATAAGAACCACAAAGGCCAGTCCAGCTACAACACTGGCCCCTGTGGGGCAAACATGTGGGCCTGGGCCAGTGCTTGGGGCCTTCCTAGCTGATAGCACGACTATCAGTAGGCTGGGACTGACACAACGGACACAGTCCTAGAATGGAATGCAGAGAAACATGGTAGGGATGATTTTAAGAATCTTGATAAGTACTGCCAAATTTCTCCCCAGGGAGGCCAGTTGCTCTACCTCCAGCAGCAATGAGACTTGGGTGAATGACTTTAAATTAAAAGGTATCCTATTACACTGCTTGTATAGGTTCCAGATGTCTGCCATCAGAGGCATTTTACCTGGGACACCTGCATGAGGAGTGATGATTGGGAAATATAATGAGGTGTACATATTTTGGGTCTGTTCACAGGACAAAGCAAAAGCTGAGATGCGAATTCCTTCACATTCTGCATCATCCATCCTTTTCTATTGCCTCAGAGAAAGAGGTACTGTGCTGGGGGGGGCAGGCACCCATTCTTCTCCATCTGTTACCCCTTCTTTCTCTAGTACCTTCAAACGTTTGCCTCTGTTAGCTTTGTTCTCTGAAGGATGAGCAAGAACTAATATGGGGAAGAGAGGAGGGAAGAGTGTTCCAGGCAGACAGGACAGTGTTTGCACAAGCCTCTTGGCAGGAAGGAACCTGCAGATTCATGGTGATGGGAAAGGTCAGCCTTATTAGGTGGAATGATGGGCTGGGCTGGGGCAGCCAAGTTTGATCTCCTCAAGAGCACAGGGAGGCCACTGAGGGGTCACAGCTGTGATGACAGTGGTGGTGGTGAAGGAGGTTGTATCTTGCAATGACCAGGTATGGGTTTTGAAAAGACCACTTTAGCATCAAAATGGAGTATCACTCAGGGGCAGGAAGGTAGAGCGTATGCAGAGGCACAGGCAGAAGACTTTTACAGTCGAGGAGAGAGAATGGGAATGCTCCCCTCCATAGAAGAGCCAACTTCTCTGGCCTAGTTCTTTCCTCCCCATGCAGACTTCCTTCTCAGAGGCCCTGCCACCTGGAGGGAGAGAGGATCTGCAATGAGCTCACCCCTCCAGACAGAGAAAGTGAACAAATTGGAGATCCGGCCATCAAATCAGTTCTTTTTGAGTGAATCAGTTCCCCCAGGTGAAATGATAAAAATAGTTTCTAAATCTGCAGGTTAAAAACAGCGCTGGATTCATGGTACCACGAGTGTAGGCGGCCAGAAAGACCCCACCTGAGAGCACTGGCAGACAGCATTATCTCCTTTACCTACTTCTTATGAAAACACCTGTGTCCATTGATGGACGGACGAATAAAGAAGAGGTGGCATATACATACAACAGACTACTACTCAGCTATAAAAAAGGTGAAATCCTGGCATTTGCCACAACACGGATGGACCTGGAGGGTATCGCGCTAAGTAAAATAAGTCAGGTGGGTGCCCTCATGGGAAAAGACAAATACCATATGAACTTCACTTGTATGTGGAATATCAAAAACCAACTAACAAGCAAAAAAGCAAAAACCAGCTCATAGAGGCAGATGACAGATTGGTGGTTGGGGTGAAGAGGGGCAGGAGGGCAGAATGGGGAAAAGGGTTCAATTGTATGGTGATGGATGGAAACTAGACTTTTGGTGGTAAGCATGATGTAGTATGTACAAATGTCAAATTATAATGTTAGACACCTGAAATTTATATATGTTACCTCAAAAAAGAAAGAAAGAAAGAAAGAAAATAAATAAAAGAAAAAGAGGCTATGTCTTACAATCTCCAGCTGAAAATATGTGGAAAGTGATGCCCAGAAAGGTTTAATCCAAAGAAATTTATCCAAAGTCACATGATAACTTTTAAGTAGTAGTTCCCAAACTTTCAAAAATTCATTTGATGTGTGATACTTTCAAAATGCTCTACTGGATAGCACCTTTAAAAAAGCTGAGATATACCTGACATATAACATTGCATTCTTTTGGGATATACAACATGATTTGATATATGGGCTTGTTAGCTTTTAAATATACTTAGATCTCGCTTACCTTAAAAACAAAACAATTCTCTGTCTCAGCCTCAT
>NW_006289819.1:2569484-2580962 GCF_000327345.1 Myotis davidii | reverse complement strand
ACTCCCACTCTTGAATTCACTTGGGATAGGCTGTGTACCCCAGGGCAGGCGCCCACCTGCACCGAGGATACCAGTGTGCGCTTCAGGGCGGCAGAGGGGAAGGTGACAGCCCTTCTTCCATGTGGGTAGGTGCCAGGGCAGAGAAAAGAGAAGGGGTCACACAGCTCCTGCCAGCAGCCTCTGAGGGGGCCTGTACTTCCCAGGTCGGCATTATAAAATTCGATTTCCTTTTCCCTGCTATTGCTTTTCTTCTCTGAACAACCAAGCTTCTTGAAAGGTTGGCCTACACATACCATCTCCTCTTCCTTATCACCCACTCAGTTTCTTAATTCCTTATCATTTGATAAATAAAATGTCCTTCCACTGTCCTCATACGCATTAGAAATGTCCTTATCACCAAAGCCAGATGCTCAGTCCTCATCCTCTTGACTTTTCTAGAGCCTGCAGCTGTGACGGTGGCACCACCTCCCTGGGGTCCAGGACACCGGGCCCTCCTGCTTCCCTCCCTCTGCCTGGAGTTCTTCACCCTTTTCACATAGGCAACTGCCCCTGCTCCACAGGACAACGAAAGCTCTGGGAAGCCCCTGACCGGTGCTGTGCTGGGCTGGTCGGCCACTGATATTCCCTCAATGTGCCCACAGCACCTGACAGTTCCCTCTGCTGTCACATCTGTGTGACACTCTGCTGTGTAGAGTAGAATGGGAGCCGCAGACCTAGGGCCTTGTGCGTGCTGCCCCACTGCTGTCTCCCACAAAACTGAAGACACACAGATTCTGCGGGACTCAGATGCTCATCTTAAGCAGCAGAGTCACGTCTAACTCACTCAATGTGTGTTTAGCGACTTCCTGCCCAGGGCCCCGCAATGCGCGGCTGGAGCTTTCACCCGCACGGGCTCTCACCTTTTCCCTTCAAGTGATGCCAGTCCCTCTCCACCGGGGAACACAAGGTACCCCAAGTACACTGCCCGCCCCCTGTCCGTGGTGCCTCTGCTAATTTGTTCCTTCCGCCTGGAATTCCTAATCTGTTTCTTTTAAGCGCTACCCATCCTCTGAGGTCTTTCTTCAACAATTACAATCAAACACCCAGAAGCCTTCCTGGTTCTTTCCAAACTAGATAGGCCCTCTCTTCAAAACAGTGTGTATCGTTTATTCCACACACATTTACTAAATCCTCACTGTGTGCGTGGTAGTACACCGGACATTAAATATCAATATTAAATATCAATATGTATCATCGTAATACAATTTCTCATGGGAGCACTAAGCTTCAAAGAGAAATAGAATTTGCCAAAGTTCTCTCCCAGGATTGAAATCCAGATCATCCCAATTCTAAACCCCAATTCTGTCCAGCCCATCCTAAAACTTCCTCAGGACAAACTACTCAAATCCCCCTTGCTGCTCAGCGCTACACCCCTTCTCCCCGTCAGACTCCTTGTCCGTGCTCTGCTGCTGGAGAACAAATGTCAGGAGGACCCCAGTTTTGCTTATTCCTTCTCTCCTTACCCGGATTTCCCTGCTCTCATGATAAAAATCCTTGTCTTCCATCTTCTCAAACAGTAGAACTCGCCCTGGCCCAGCAGAACAGGCAAATCCCTTTGAGTAGGCTGCAATGGCAAACACCTGGGGCATGGACTGCTGGCTGTGGCTATCGGTCTCCAAGATCTGTTCAAAGGAAGGGACTGGGGAACTGAGTGTTGGAAATTCGATCAAGCTAGAAAAAGAAAACAGCATGTAAAGTTTACAGAGACAATCCCCAGGGGAGGAATTCTGCTAGGGATGAGAAAGAAGGGCTGCCCTTGGGTGTGGGAGAAACCACCCAGTGTGAACCCCTTTCCCATTGCCAAAACACTGCCCTTCGCCCTGGGAATGCCACACAAACTCCAAAGGAAGATTGGAAAGTTACACATTTATTTGGTAGTCTCACAACCCTGTGTGGTCACTACTACTATTGTCACTATCCTATATAATAAAAGCCTAATATGCAAATCGACTGAATGGCAGAATGACCAGTCACTATGACGTGCACTGGCCACCAGGGGGCAGACACTAAACACAGGAGCTGCCCCCAGCTCACAGGCCCCAGGCCAAACAAGGCAGGTGCCAGTGGGCCCCTCCCCTCAATTGCCCTGCTGGTCGCCCCACTGAAAAAGGCGACTGGCAGCAGTGGTGGGGTGATGGGGGGGTGGTGCCGGCTGGTGAGCAGGTGGGGCCAGCAAGTGGGCAGCGCAGGCCAGCCAAGGTGGGTGCCAGTGGGGGTCCCCCAAATCACCCCGCCAGTCACTCCACAGATTGGCTCTGATTGCCGGCCAGGCCTAGGGACCCTACCCATGCACGAATTTCATGCACCAGGCCTCTAGTTAGTAGTATATTATTAATATCCTCATTTTGGTGTTTAGAAAAAAGTGACTCAAGGGATTGAGTTTTCCAAAATCACACACTTAGTAAGTAGAAGAGTTGAAATTTGTATCAAGGTATCCATTTCCTCCTTCCCTCTCTCTCTACTCTTCTCATTCATTCATCTAACAACTGGAGGCCCGATGCATGAAATTTGTGCAAGGGGCTTGGCTCTCGCAGCTGCGGTGGCTTGCATCAGCCCTTGGGTGTGGGAGAAATTACCCAGCCATGGCGGCTTGCCTCAGACTTCAAAGCCCCGGCTTTGTCTGGAAGGTCGTCTGGCTGTCCGGTCTAATTAGCATATTACGCTTTTATTATTATAGATATACTGGTGTTATATGGCGGTAACAACTCTGTAAAAAATCCTATATAATAAAGAGCTAATATGCTAATTAGACCAAACGTCCAGACCTTCCAGATGAAGTTGGGGCTTCGAGGGGCTGCAAGGGCCAAGCCCCTTGCATAAATTTTGTGCATCAGGCCGCTAGTGGTAATAAGATTGATACATCTTATTTACCTTTAGAAGGTTATAGTCTAGAGCAATGGTCGCCAACCAGTGGTCCGCAGACCACTGGTGGTCCATGAGGTCTCAAAGGTTGGCGACCGCTGTTCTAGAGCACATGTGATAGGACTGTTAGGGAGTAGCTCAGTAGGATGGGAACAGCCAGTCAATAGGTAGCAAGGATTTTCTGAATACAGTTATAGGGAAGGTGTACTGACCAGAGATATGCAGAGGCTAAGCCCTCCCAGCTAAGATCTGAAGAACGAGCAACAGTACGTCACATATGTGTATGCGTCCATGGGAGTGGGGTGTGAAGGGGGGCAGGGGAACTACACATTACCAAGCTCAGAAGCAAGAGCATGCATGAGGCACGCATCGTCCGTAGAGGGCAGAGCCATTGCTCTAGAAGTACAGAAGGGACAGAGTAGCAGACATGTGGACCACGTTCAGAAGTTTGGACCCACTGAAGGATTGTGAACTCAGCAAACTGGAGGGCATGGAAACTTATTAGGAAGCTCTTAAGCAAATCACAACAGAAGAGACATCATTGGCAGGAACGGTGAAAATGGTGGACTGAAAGTTATTGAGGAAGAAGGAGCTATAGTATGCCATTATGGTTGAGGGCTCAGGCTCTGGAGTCAGACAGATCTGGGTTTGATCCTGACCCTGCTACTTCTCAGTGCTAACTGGGTAAGCCAGTTAACCTCTTTGAGTGTCAGTTTCCTTGTCTATAAAATGGGCATGATAATAATATGGACTGTATAGGGTAAGACTCAAATGAGAATATATCTAAGCAGTGCCTAGTCCATACAATGGTACAGCTCAATATGGGTGAGAGGCTATTGGTAGAGGTAAGATTGATAGCTCCCCCCCTGAACCTCTAATTTAGCCCATATGCTTCTGTTGACATTTCCTTGCACCTCTTTGTTGGTCTGCTGCCTCCTACTGAATTGCAAGGTCCTGGGGGATCTGTGTGCCCAGCATCTAGCAAGATGTCTGGCACACTGCAAGTGCTCGGTGGACATTTATTCAATTGATTCAGTAAATTAGGCAGCCATTGGAAAATATAATTTGGAAAATCTGTAATTTGGAAGACCAGTCATACTAAAATGCTTATAAAATGAGGTTAGGTATAAAAATAAAGAGAACTGTATCTAGGCTATGGTCATAACTGTCCAATTTGTGCTTGAATATGGATGAACACTAGAAAGGCAGAGGGAAAATGAAGAGTTGGTTTTTAAGGTAGAGAGGTAATGAGTGATTTTCAAAGAATGCTGGTTTTCATATGACGCTATTAGTACGAGGAGCATATTTTTACAGGAGCACCAGCGGGGTGCCATTACCTCTCTGATTCCTGCATCATCTCCAGGTTCTTCAGCTCATTGGTGGACTCCTTGACCATTATACTTGTCTCCCAGCGTTGATCTCCAGATTCAAAGAGGAAGAGCCTGCCTGTATCGGTGCCAACGACAATCTTGTCATCAGACACCCAGGTATGGGCGAGGTAGTTTTGGGGTTCTCCCCTCTGAAAGTTGGTTTGCTTCAGGGTTCCCTCGGCAAAGCGGAGAAGCTTAAATATCCCATTTCCAGTGACACACACCTGCGTGTTATCCTGAGGACTGAAGCTCACCTGCAGAGTGTGAAAGAACGAAAGACAAAGCTTTATAAAACTAATCTTAATGGAATTACTTCCCATTTTACCAAGTAATATTTATTTCAGGTAACTCAGAGTATCCTTGAAACATCACTAAACCACTATACTTTTGATACCATATTTAAGAAGAGCACAGATCTATACCCATTATATTTGTGGGGCCAGTTGTTTTAAACTAGGAAACCTACAAAAGTCATTTTACAGAGGCCAAAACCAAATGAGCAGGTCTTGACAATGGCCGAGCACTGTATCAACAAAAAGGAATGAAGGCTCAGCTGCAAACACCGAAACAGGAGGGTCTGGCAGGTTTATGTGCCCTGATCAGGGGAAGGAACCAAATGTCAGGGGCTGCTATCTGGTCTCCTGCCAACCGAGCTTCCTTTATCTGTACCCTCCTCATCCCCACGTACAGTGACAGGCAGTCAACCTGTCACCCCCATTAGATGGTGAGCAACTTGAGGGGCTGTGGCTTTTTCCTCTCTGTATTCCCAGCGCTGGGTTCATAGTGAACATCTAATGAATGTGCATTGCATCTAAGGTGCTCTCTGCTCTGAGTGGAGATGCTGCACAGGCCTCGCTCTGGCCTGGAGGAAATGACCCTCGGCTCTCCCTGATTCTGTGATCACCAAGGAGCCTTCTAATTGCTGATTTCACTTCCAAGTTCTCTATTCCTAGAGTGGAAATACACTGGATAAATGATGTGAGTGCTCTGGTCTTGAGGTGCTGGTTTATGCACTAGCCTCCTGTGGGAATGACTGAGTCCACTGAATAAAGCCGAGTTCCTGACAGCCTGTAAAACCGAGTTCTAGATCCTACACTGGGTTGACTGCACCAGGATAAAACTCCTTGGGACTCACTGCCTTAGCAGTGAACCAGCTTCCTAACAGGTGCTCTTTATTTTGCCTTCAAATCACAATAGGAAACTCTGCTCCCCATATAACTACAAGTTCATTGACAGCTTCTTAAAGATCTACCACTTCACATCACTCCCGGAAATCTTCCCATTGCCTAGCCATGATGCTGAAAAGAGGCCAGAACCAGAAAGGGAGAGCGAGTTGGATCACTTCACCTCTGGGCTGAACCTGGGACCAGAAAGCAGTTCTAGGCCAGAGTAAAGAAGACAGGCACTGGGCTCCTGGCCCTGCCATTCAATACCTCTGTGATCTTACGTGAGTAACTTAACCTCTTGGAGCCTCAGTTCCCACATCAGTATGATAGGGATAACCATGAATACCATATACAATTGTGAGACTAAAGTTAAATACCCATGTTAAGAAATGAGCACTGCTTCTAGTACATAGAAAACATTCACTAAAATACAGCTCATACTATTTTAAATAGTTTGCATGATACTTGTTATGTTGGGAGGTACCTGGGAGACAATGTTGTTCTGAGTGTCGGTTTTAACAATGGCCATTACTTTCTGTTTTTCCCATAGCCAGTAGACAAGGTTGGACTCTGGAGGCGATGTTTGAGTCAATAGGTATTTGGAGTCTGGAGAAAAAGCCATGCAAGTAAATCTCTGAACCGGGAAGTCAAAGTTATTAAGGATTTTACGCTTCCGGCAAGGGATGGATGACAGTTCATAAATGGTGATGACAGGTTTTTCTTGCACCAACTCAGAGATAGCGAGGTATCGCCGATTGGGACTGATGGACAAGGCTAACATGGCTTGACTCTTGTCTGAGCCTGCAAACAGGTAAAACGGAATAGTGAGGGTAGATCGCCAAGATTCAATATGAACCAGGCATAGTGGTAGGCACTGCTGATGCAATAGGAGAAAAGTGCAGAAATAGGTCATTGTCAACCTGTGAAGCTCCTTGGTACAACTATGACTGGGGTAATTAGAACAATGACCAGGGCGGGCACCTCCCTGAGGCCAAGGTAGGAGGAGAAGTCAGGGATCAATCCCTAGAGGACAAAATGGGACAGGGAAGGGGTGGGACAGGTGGGAGGAGGAGAAAACGTGTGGATGTGAGAAAGTGGGATATTGCTGGAGCATCCCATGTGAGCCAGGGTTGGTCACTATCAGATAAGTCTAGAGCAGTGGGATAGGGTCATATTACATAGGCCTCTATGCCTTGAGTGGGCAGCACTCAACACTCTCCCTCTGCTCTCTAGGCTGGGATGCTAACCACTGGATTCCTCAGCCTTCCTTGCAGTTAGGTGATCTATGTGACATTCTTGCCATGAGATAGATGCAGAAGTTTGCTGGACTGGCTTTATGGTAAAGCTTGTGCTTTCTTGAAAACCAGGGATGGATACATTCTCTCCCCCTGTCCCTGGAATCTAGGGGTGGTATCTGGAATTACAGCAATTCATCTTGCAACCATGGGATAACACAAATTATGGTCCTCTACACACACCACCGGAGGCAAACACTAAAGTGCACATACTTTATCTGGGAAATGCAATCACGTTATGATTTTCATGGGTCCTAGATACTATTGCTTTCAGGAGCCCCTTCCTCCATTAAAGAAAGTTTAAAAAGTATATTTTGTGATTGCATTGGTATAAAGAGAAATAGAGCCAGGCTAGATTCATTATGACAGATTTATTTTTATACTTTTTCCCTGATTTTAAAATAAGTTAAAATGAAAACATTCTCATGAGTCCTAGGCTCTGTGTCTACTGTGCTTTATGGCTAAGATCTCTTTCTCACTTAACAGCAACTCCATCCTCTGCTTAATCAGGCCAGAAATCTTGCTTCTTCTTTTTCTCTTCCACCCTACACCTGGTTTCTGAGAAAATCTGTTACCTCCACTTTCAAAGTATATCCAGGATTTGATCTCTTCTCACCATTCCTGTTACCTACAACCTGCTCCTTGACACCATTTTCTCTCACCTGGATTGTAGCAATAGTTTCTCAACTGGTCTCCTGCTCCCTCCCTTGTCCCTCCTTAAAGCTATTCTCTACCCAGTGGTCAAAATGAACCTGTTGAAACATAAGTCAGATGATGCTATTCTTTCTGCTCAGAATCCCCCCATGACTTCTCATTTCACTCAGAGTAAGAGCCTATGACCTACAAAGCCCTATGTGATGTTGCTCCCCATTACTTCTCTGCCTCACCTCTCGCTCCCTGTTCCTCCATTCCCTCCACTCCAGCCACACTGACTTCCTTGCTATTCTCCTAACACACTAAGCACCCTCCTAACTCAGAGCCTCAAAGGTGAAAGACAAAAGTATAAAGCATAAAGGAGATAATATAGGATAATATATTCATAAGCTTGAGTTAAGGAACAATTCCTGAAGAAAACACAAAAAGGAAAATGTTGATGAACTTCATTAAAATGAAGAATTTCTGTCCATCAAGGTACCATAAGGAGGGAGAAAGCACAAGCCCCAAACTGGGAGACATTATTTGCAATACATAAGATTGGTATAAAGAATATAGAAAGTGTGCCCAAAAGTCAATAAGAAAATTAGCCAAAAACTCCCATACAAAAAAAAAATGGGTAAAAGAGATGAATAAAGCATTTCATAGGAGACTAAATAGGAATAGCCCATAAGCATGTGAAAAAAATTCATCCTCATTAGTAATAGAGAAATATAACACTAAAAACAATAAGATACCCTTTCTCAATCACTAGATTAGCAAAAAAATAGAAATGTGGACAATACCAAGGGTTGGTGAGGTTGTGGAGGAATGGCAAGTCTCATGTACTCCTGGTGGGAGTGTAAATTGGTACTACCATATTACCCAGTAATTTTTGTCCTGGCTGTGTGCCCTGAAGAATCTCTGCACAAGTGGACAAGCATATATGAATGCAATACATTTTATGCTAGCATGATTTGTAATACCAAAAAACTGTTATTTCCCAAAAAGTCCATTAACACCGGAATGGATAGATATATTTGAGACAATAGATTCATAATGTAGCAATTAAAATGAATTCAAGATGCATGTAATATTCAGGATCTCAAAAGCCTGATGTTGAACAACAGAAGCATATACTATGATTCCATTTATATAAAGTTAGTAACTAGCAAACACAAAACTATATCTTACATGGGGCTACACATATATGGTCATACTATATGCAACAAAGAGCGGAAAAGGAAATAAGTGATTAAGTTGTGGAAATGATGTATATCATCAATGAACAAAAACAATGTAACATTGTACAAATAGTTATATTTGTGACTTGGGATAAAATCTCCAGTGTCTTCATCACACATGAATTCAAAAGGTGCTGGATTGAGGGTGGTGTGCTCTAGAAAACAGTGTTAGACAACTCAAAAATTGGCCTAGGTGATGACAAAGACATGATATTGAAGAAGCATGAAAAGGGGCTTGTTAAAATAATTTTTCATTAAATCACAGTGAAAACGTGCTTTTAAATTAATATTCTTTTACATGTGATATCACACACACACACCCCGCTCCCCCGCCAGCACCCCTCAAACCCACCGCGGCTTAGTTTCTCCCCTTTCCTTTGAGCCTTCGCGGCTTCCTGCTCCTCCGGACGACCCCCGGGTCCCCCCTCCCACCTTACGCTTCTCCTCCAAGTCACCAGACCACTCGTGTATCTAGGGGTAGTTATCCTACGGATCCCAAACAACTCGGGCACTCTCCGACGCCGGAGCGGTTCCTATAGCAACGGAAGACCGGAAGTGAAGGTCCGCGACCGGAAGCGGAAGTCTGATCTAGAAGTTCTGCGCTGCGGAGTGTAGTGGGCGCTGGAGCCGTTCTCCTCCACGTGGAGCCGCGGAGTGAGGGTAGGGGGCTGAAGGCAGGCAGCAGCGGCGGAAGGCGCCCCTTCCCGCCGAGGAGACTAAATAGGAATAGCCCATAAGCATGTGAAAAAAATTCATCCTCATTAGTAATAGAGAAATATAACATTAAAAACAATAAGATACCCTTTCTCAATCACTAGATTAGCAAAAAAATAGAAATGTGGACAATACCAAGGGTTGGTGAGGTTGTGGAGGAATGGCAAGTCTCATGTACTCCTGGTGGGAGTGTAAATTGGTACTACCATATTACCCAGTAATTTTTGTCCTGGCTGTGTGCCCTGAAGAATCTCTGCACAAGTGGACAAGCATATATGAATGCAATACATTTTATGCTAGCATGATTTGTAATACCAAAAAACTGTTATTTCCCAAAAAGTCCATTAACACTGGAATGGATAGATATATTTGAGACAATAGATTCATAGATGTAGCAATAAAATGAATTCAAGATGCATGTAATATTCAGGATCTCAAAAGCCTGATGTTGAACAACAGAAGCATATACTATGATTCCATTTATATAAAGTTAGTAACTAGCAAACACAAAACTATATCTTACATGGGGCTACACATATATGGTCATACTATATGCAACAAAGAGCGGAAAAGGAACTAAGTGATTAAGTTGTGGAAATGATGTATATCATCAATGAACAAAAACAATGTAACATTGTACAAATAGTTATATTTGTGACTTGGGATAAAATCTCCAGTGTCTTCATCACACATGAATTCAAAAGGTGCTGGATTGAGGGTGGTGTGCTCTAGAAAACAGTGTTAGACAACTCAAAAATTGGCCTAGGTGATGACAAAGACATGATATTGAAGAAGCATGAAAAGGGGCTTGTTAAAATAATTTTTCATTAAATCACAGTGAAAACGTGCTTTTAAATTAATATTCTTTTACATGTGATATTTGCATGTAATGCAAGTAGACATGTATTTCGTCTACATTTAGAGAACTATATGTTTATGGGAGTTGGCCAGAAAACTTTCCTTTCAATCATCATGTTGGAATTATGAGGTTATTTTTGCCACATAAGGTTAATGTGTCAGGATGGAAAGGGTTTTACCTGGAATGAATTTTTGCCATTTCTGATCCATATTATACTTCACACAGTAATTCCCTGAAGGAAATATAATGATCTGTTCGTCGAAGAAGAATACATTGTTGGCCACGTGGGATCGAAGACCAAAAGCATGCAGCGACTGTGCTACCACGGTGGACATGGTCCCTGGCCAGAGTTCTGTGAAGACCCAGCCGTTCTCCTCCACGTGGAGCCGCGGAGTGAGGGTAGGGGGCTGAAGGCAGGCAGCAGCGGCGGAAGGCGCCCTCTTCCCGCCGCACGGGCCTGGGCCTACCCGGACCTCTGGTAGGTGCTGCACGTGCGTGCTGCGAGATGGACACCCCCCTGCCCTCCGGCTCGGACTCGGATTCTGAGGAATCTCTTGTCACAGACAGAGAGGTAAGTGTCAGCCGAGCTCGCCTGGCTGGGCGAGGGGGGAGAGGGACGTCCTTCCTCTCCTGGAACTGACGCCGATCGTGCCCTGCAGTTGCAGGACGCGTTTTCCCGAGGGCTTCTGAAGCCAGGCCTCAATGTCGTGCTTGAGGGTCCGAAAAAAGCCGTGAACGACGTGGTGAGCTCGGGCGCCGAGTCGGGGTGCTGGGGCGTGAGCTGAGCGCAGGGAACGGTTACGCTTGGGTGGCTGAGTTCTTGTCCTGGGAAGGAGGCAGCCTGTGCGTTGTCAGGAGGGTCGGTTATGCGTTGGGGTGTGGGGGTTAGCAATTTGCCCGTGGGCCTAGCACCCTGGGCTCGGGAGAGACATCGTAAGGGTTCCCCTTCTTAGGGGCGCAGTGTCTGAATTTTTTAGAATGGCCTGAAGCAGTGTTTGGCAGAATTCAAGCGGGATCTGGAATGGGTTGAAAGGCTTGATGTCACCCTCGGTCCGGTGCCGGAAATCAGTGGACCTCTGTCAACACCGCAGAACAAGGACCAGAAAGCTGTCGATCCCGAAGATGACTTCCAGCGGGAGATGAGCTTGTATGTTTGTTTTCAAATGTGGGAGAAGTTGTGGTCCCGGCGCTACAGGGGGAGCGGAGCATGGCGAGCCTGTGCTCCACAGAGGTTACCGAAAGGGTGGGAGCAGGGAGGAGGTCTTCTGGTGACTAAAAAGAGCTAAAGTTGTGTGT
>NW_006289819.1:2567183-2569357 GCF_000327345.1 Myotis davidii | reverse complement strand
GGGCCGGGTTTGCCTGTGTGCCTATTCAATTATTAGAACAAAAGTTTTCTTATGGAAGGTCCTTATATAGACTTTTGTAGTGACTCCGTAAGAATTCATAATGAGTTTGTAAATTGATAGGTGCTTTTAGAGCGGTCATTCTCTGAAACTACTGATTTATTTTCAGCAGTACGCCTCGTCCCTCTTTTTATTATCCCCCCCCCCTTTTAAAAAGACTGTACAGTTAAGTTTCTTCCAGATGCCAAGTTATTGAGGTTTTATTACAGTTTTTGTTTGTGTGTGTCTTCTTGCTGGTGGAGGTCAGAGGTTGGGGGTCCGTCTGACCTTGGACACTCACGAAACGGAGTGAGAAGGAGTGTGAGGCCTCTGCTGCCTGGCTTATTTCACACTTTGTCCTGTATCCTCAGCTACCGTCAGGCCCAGGCTGCAGTACTTGCAGTGTTACCTCGGCTCCATCAGCTCAAAGTCCCTACTAAGCGGCCCACTGATTATTTCGCAGAGATGGCTAAGTCTGATCAGCAGATGCAGAAGGTAAGAAACAGAGAAGATGTTTTTTCCTGGCAAGCTGAGGCTTTGGACTTTTAAATATATTTACCCGGCTAATCTCCTATAATGTTTAAAAGAAGACTATCAGAAGCAGTATAATTTACAGTTTGGTAGAAGTGGGCCTTGTTTGACTTTGGGAGGGAAAGAATTGCCAAAATTTAGTTCAAGATGAATTGAATAATTCCCTTGGGTCTCAAGCCGGATTTTAGGGGGCTGTTGTCTTGGAGGTACTTAGGGAAGCCAATCTAGAGACGAGCTCAGACACATCTCTGTACATTCACACTGACAGCTGCTCATCCTTTAACTGGGATGTGTATGTTTGGTAGAAAGGGCTACATGCCTGATATCTGTTGGTGTTTTTATGTATATGGTATATTGGAGAAGGGAACTAGGGCTGCATGCTGTTTTAACAGTCGGTAGACAGTAGGGATGGGCAGAAGTTATTTTCTCTTGGCAAAACTGTAAGCAGGCAGTTTTGTATAATGGAGCAACCTTCCCACACCAGGAGCGGGAAGGTTGCTTTCAAGTTTTTGCTTCCCCACTGATACATTCGGTATGCTAGGCAAAGTGCTCAGTCTTTGGGCTGCATTGTCCTCATATGTAAAACCCAGGTCTTGGAATTGATTATTTACAAGGTTTCTCTGAGCTCCATAGTTTGCAGATCAAGGAATATCTGTTTCCTGCTCCAGGGCACCCAAAAGAGCAGTCATCCCAGAGTTAAATAACGTAATATTTTTATGTATATGGTATATTGGAGAAGGGAACTAGGGCTGCATGCTGTTTTAACAGTCGGTAGACAGTAGGGTTGGGCAGAAGTTATTTTCTCTTGGCAAAACTGTAAGCAGGCAGTTTTGTATAATGGAGCAAATGGCACACCAGGAGCGGGAAGGTTGCCTTCAAGTTCTTGCTTCCCCACTGATACATTCGGTATGCTGGGCAAAGTGCTCAGTCTTTGGACTGCATTGTCCTCATGTAAAACCCAGGTCTTGGAATAGATTATTTACAAGGTTTCTCTGAGCTCCATAGTTTGCAGATCAAGGAATATCTGTTTCCTGCTCCAGGGCACCCAAAAGAGCAGTCATCCCAGAGTTAAATAACGTAAGCTGACACATTTTGTGTTTTAGATTCGACAAAAGCTGCAGGCTAAACAGGCCGCCATGGAGAAGTCAGAGAAGGCTAAGCAACTTCGCGCACTTAGGAAATACGGAAAGAAGGTAAGAAGGAAAGTGCAGGGGATGGAATGATGCCGAGTGTGTGTGTGTCAGGTCAGATTGCCGCAGTCTGGTTTGGTTCCATGACCCGTGTGTGTTAGATCTTGTGTTATCTTTTTTTTTTTTAACACATTGCGTACCGCATAGAAATCTCTAAGACATATGCCAGGGACCGCACGTTTTTGGGCAAACTGCACGTGATTTAAATCATAATGCACTTCAGGTGTTGTTTTTCAATAATTATAACATTTTTATTTACAAAAACAATTAAACAATTAAAGTTCCTAGTACTTTTTTAACGTATGGTACTGCATAAAACATTTTCCTCTATGAAGAGGGACCAAACAAAATTTACGTAAGTATCTAGATTCGCTCCTTTTTCCATGGGCGTGAGAAATGAGAACATTCGTGAGCGGT
>NW_006289819.1:2559550-2566619 GCF_000327345.1 Myotis davidii | reverse complement strand
AGGAGTGGTAAGAAATGTGTGTGAGGAGATTCAGCATGGGTGTTAAGACTTTGTCCATATTTTGTACATAAACATGATTTGGGGTGTTGAGCTGCTCTCCTTGAGAATCATGTCACTGGTAGATCCTCAGTGGAGTAACTATAGAGGGTAGATTAGCATCCTGTCCTTTGCAAATGGGCAGCTGTGGATTTAGTACATTGAGCTGGTGGTCGATGGCTGAGATCAGCTCAAAAACATGGGCAATTGGTTTAACACAAATTATCAAAAGCAAGGAAAAAATCAGGCTGTTTAGCTCACTCTTTCTAATTTGAGGAATCTAAGGGTACTCCCAGTACTCTGAACTGGGGATGATTTTGCCTCCCAGGAGTTTTGGGCAGTGTTGGAGACATTTTTGGTTGCATCTTGGTGGGGAGGTGCAGCTGCATTTAGTGGGTAGAGGATGGGGAGGCTGCTAAACATCCCACAGTACCCTGGACGGCCTGTCTTTCCCCCTGCAGAGAGCTTTCCTGTCTGAAGTGTCAGGAGTGTTGAGATTAAGGAATATCCCTTAGAGTAAAAGCATTTCCTTTTGTCCTTAAAGCTTCTTTTCTTTTCTGATTTTTGGGGAGATTGTTTTTTTCGTGTTGGTACTTTCATGCCTAGCAATAGTAGGTTAGATATTTAATTAACTCATCAATGGGGAGAATTGAATGTGGACCTAAACATGATTGGCTACAGTTTTGTAGGTAGGATTGTGTATTGGGGGAAGAGTGCAGACTGCCTGCGTGTGAACCTCAGCTCCCCCCTTTCCTGCTGTGTGGCTGAGGCAAGTGACCTTATCTCTCTGTGCTTCAGTTTCAGGGATGTTTCAGAATTTCTGACTCATTGGGTTGTTGAGAAGCTAAACTTGAGTGTTCGCATAGTTTTGTCGCACAGTAAACGTTCAGTAGTGGTGGTATATCACAGTGTTGGTACTGGGACAATAGAGGCACTTGCTGTGATGGTTTGGAGTGGGTGTAACAGGCCTATGTCCATGTCCCAGGTGCAAACAGAGGTTCTTCAGAAGAGGCAGCGGGAGAAAGCTCACATGATGAATGCCATTAAGAAATATCAGAAAGGTCAGTATTTCTCTCTCCTAAGGATACAGGGGGCAGGGTCCCTGCTAATTCTGACACCCAGTGTTCTGGAGAATTGATTAATTTGGAGCTATTGGACGTAGGGTTTGGGAAGGGTGTGGGGAACAAGATGTGCCTCTTAAAATCCAGTAAGCAACAATCTTCTTTTGAAGTTTAAGCTTTTCTTAAAATGCGATGGCACTAATCAAACATAGTTCACTCCTAGGCTTCTCTGACAAACTGGATTTCCTTGATGGAGATCAGAAACCTGTTGCACGGGCCCCGAAGGAAGGAGCTAAAGGCCAGCAGATGAAGAAAGGGTATGAAGTGTTTGTTTTGTTTCGTTTTGTGGTGTGTGCTGGGCAACAGTTCACAAGTATAGGGGCTGCCATAGAAGCAGCTGCAGGGTTCAGAGCGTGGCACTGCTGCCTGGAACCCAGTCTTACCAGGCTATGTGATGGTCCTTTCAGCCATATCAGTCTTTGAAGATTCAAGTAAGATGACTTAAGGATTTGGTACATTTGAGTGCCTCCCTAGGAGAAACAGTGTGATGGTTAAGAGTACGGTTAAGAGTTCAGATCCAAAGTCTGCCCCTCATTGGGAGGGTAGCTGTCATCAAGTTACTTTATTTTTTTAAGTGTTAATTTCCTCTTCTATGAAAAGGAGAAAATTGTATGTGCCTCATGCTGTTATAAAGATTAAAAGGGATAATATTGGCTATTATTATTATTACTTTTAGTTCACCTTTATGCATTCCTGGACACCAGGCCCACGGTGATGATCCTGGAGGAGGATCCCACCTGAGCTTAGTCTGAAAGATGAGTAAGAATTAACCAGAATAGGAGAGGCTCAGATTTGGGGAATACGGAAGAACACGGATGAGCAAAAGCTTAGAGGTGAGGACAGCAGGTTGGCCTGTCAGGAGCAGCAAGCATTTGGTATCACTGGGAATACAGTGTGAGACAAGGAGTGGCAAGACATAGCTGGAGGGGACCCAGCCGAGTCACAGAGGCAGAGATTGTTTGTCTTGTTGAGAAGCCTGGGTTTTAGCCAATAGGCAGCGGGGAGACGCTGATGGGCTTTCCTCAAAATAATGTGCAGGTCATAGTCACATTTTATTTTATTGTTGAAAGTATTACAGATATCCCCCGTAGTCATGTTTAAAAAAAAAATTATTGTGGTTCTTGTGTAAATGATAGATTTGAGTGAGGCAGGAAAATTAATTAGGGACCATTGAAGTCCAGATGAGCAATGATAAAGACCTGAAAGTGGTCATGGCAGTAGGGAAGGGAAAAATAGACTGAAGGAATATTCAAGAGCTCAATTAGCAGTGCTCGGTAATTGAACTGGGTGTAGAGAGTGAAAGAAGGAAGAATCAAGGCTGACTCCCAGGTTTTAGTTCACCTTTGATTTAGTCTGTGTCTGGGTGGATGGCAGTACCACCACCCTCTTAGGGCATGTGCACAGGAGGCGAAACCAGCCTAGGAAGGGAGAGAAGTGATTTTGGAATGCTGAATCTGAGATGCCTGCGGGATGACCAGTTTTAAGGTTTATTGCATTTGAATGTTAACTGCATGTATATATCCCCGAGAGGAGTAGAAACAAATGAGGATGATTTAGCAAGATTTAGTTAAAATAGAAAGCTTTTCAAAGCTTTCCTGGTCCTTGCTTTGTTTTCCTGCTCTGGTGGTTAAACCTGTAAATAGATGAGCTTCCCTGGGGAGTTTGTTGAGTGGGAATGTAGGGCTAAGGATGAGATTCTAGGGGACAGTAGTGTCTATTTACAGACAAAATACTGAGGGTGTTGTTGGGGCATAAGATTCATCAGGATTTGCAGGGCTGAGGGTAACTTGTAAAACCACTTTTTCCCCAGTCCCAATGCCAAACGACGCTATAAAAACCAGAAGTTTGGGTTTGGTGGTAAGAAGAAAGGCAGCAAGTGGAACACTCGTGAGAGCTACGATGATGTATCCAGCTTCCGGGCCAAGAAAGCTCATGGCAAGGGCCTCAAGAGGCCTGGAAAGAAAGGATCAAATGTAAGTGAGCCTGGGGACCAGGTGAGGGGCCGGACTCATACCCACCCTCTCCATTCCTTTTTCTGTGCATCCTGTTCATGGGCAGAAGGCTAGGCTGCCATGTGACCACATGTGGTGTTTCTTTTTCTGTAGAAGAGACCTGGGAAACGGACAAGAGAGAAAATGAAGAGCAGGGCACGCTAAGCAGCATCTCCAAGAAAAAGGATGAAGACTTGGGATTTCACAATACAATTGGGTCCCTTTTTGTAAAAAAATTTTCAATAAACAAAAAAATTACCAAAGAAGCGTAAACCCTTGGGTGAAAACACAGTTAAGACTAAAAGATTCAGAAGTTACTTTTACATGTTAAATAATACCTCTATTTATTGATAATTTAGACGTTGAGTCCAAGTTGTCTTCTTTTTATGATTGATGAAGGTTTAACACCCATCCATCCTCCCAAATAGTTGCATCATGATTTGAGATAAATCAGTTATCAGTGTTTATATCATTAATATTGTTTAGCAATCACTGGAGAGCTAGATGAGCTATGATACTATTTCCTTTGTGGTACAGTTTTTGTTTTTTTCTTGGGTTGTCACCTTGTCTTTTTGTGTGTGAACCAAATTTTCCTTCCATATGGTTAACTTCTTTCTAGACGTTTCATTTTACCCATATAATTTTCCCGCTGTAACCCAGCTCTGTCTGTCATACAGCTGTCGCCTTATCCCTTTTTAGACCTAGGTTGAATCCACTGGATCCCGTACTCTCCTGTGTCTTAGGCCTCCTTTTGCTCTGTACCGTTTTCTAGTATCTTTCTAAGAAATGGAACGTGCGGGGGTGAATTTCCTACCTCTTCACAAGTCTTGAGTTGCCTTTAACTTGGTGGGTATGCCTTTCCCTGAGGATGTTGCAGGCACGCTTCTTTGTCCCGTGGCTCCAGTGTTGCCACTGAGAAGCCCACGCCCTTCCAGTCCTCATTCTTGTCTCTGGAAGTGTTCACCCTGTCATCTGAATGCCGTCGGCCATGCCTTGGTGGCGCCTTTGAATAGGGTGTTTGGAAGAATGTGCGCTCTTCCATTCTGGAAAATTTCCTAAAGGATTGCTTCCCCCTGTGTTCTTTGTTCTCATTCTGCAATTTCTGTTAGTCAAATGTTGAAATCTGATGATCTATGTGTGTGTTTATATTTAAATTCTCCTTTGGGGGAAGATTTCTTTTTATTTTTTAATATATTTTATTGATTTTTTTACAGAGAGGAAGGGAGAGGGACAGAGAGTTAGAAACATTGATGAGAGAGAAACATCGATCAGCTGCCTCCTGCACACCTCCTACTGGGGATGTGCCCGCAACCAAGGTACATGCCCTTGACCGGAATCGAACCTGGGACCCTTCAGTCCACAGACTGACGCTCTATCCACTGAGCCAAACCGGTTAGGGCAGGGGAAGATTTCTTTGATTCTTTTTTTTCTGATCATTTTATTGAATACTTACTTTAGCATTCATTTTTCAGTTTATACCCAAGAGTTCTTTGTTTCTAATTGACTCTTTTTCACATCATTTTACTCTCATTCTGCAGATGTGGTCTCCAGTCATCTCTCTCAGAAGATGAGTTAGAGTTTTGGTTTTGAAAAGAGGTTTCTTCTGTTCCCTTCATTCTGTTCCCTTCTTCTTCAGGGGTTCCCTGAAACCCCTCTCTGTGCATTTGTGTTTCCCTTTTCACGTCGAGTTTCTAGTACAAAAAGAAAGTGAATTTAGCTTTTGTAAACTAATTTCACATAAGATTCTGAGTAAAGAGGCTATATTTTCAGAAGATGAAATTATTTCCTCCTGACTTGTTTCTGGTTGTCTGTACAATATTAGCAAATGGGGTAGAGCATAGTATTTCCAACAAGGAGCCTTGGAATTCGTTAGAAACTTTGAATTATGTTTGGAAGATGAGAGTTTTAAGAAAGAAGAACGTAGGTTAACAGCATTTCACAAAGGTAAGGCCAAAAGTAAGTTATTACTGCTACGTACATGTCGGCCCTCAGAGTGTAATCAGGGCGCAGGTACTGTCATTCCTCCTGTTCTTTAGAATACCGCTTCATGCAATGCAAGGTGGCAACCTAGCAGTCCCCAGTCCCCAGGACAGGCTGTTCTTGGTTTGTTCAGTTCCAATATCCATGGGTTTCAGTTATCAAGTGCAATTAAGTAATAGTTTTTCAACAACTCTGTTCAAATTTCAGTTGTCAGAGTATTGTTGACTGTGAGAACTTGCAGAAAGTAGTAACTTCTATTAGCCATTCAGTCCAAAACCACTTCAAGAATTACAGATGAGATGCATAACGATAACAAAGTCTAGGTGATCGGTCACCACACAGACAAGCAGTGTGTGGAATTGTGTTGCCTCTGTTTTGCCCAGCAATGAACCTACATGGCATTTTACAAAAGTAGATAATTGAGAGAATTGATGAATGAAGATGAAAGTGCAGTAAAGAAGTGGAAAGTGATAAGGCTAGAAGCAAAATTTGAAAAGCATGCAAATGGAGTTGAAGTCAGCCGAGGTGGGCGTGGTGACACTGTTGTCCTTCCAGAATAGCTATGCAGCAAGCTCGGGGACATAATGGGGAAGGCGATGAAGGTGTCCCAGAAATAGCGACACTGGCAAAAATCTCATGGAAGGGACTCTAGGAGATACTTGGTCACATTGAAAGTAGAAAAGATGAAATGTTGGGAACCAAATTTAGAAATGAGCAAGGCAATTTGCTGGCGAGTAGAAACGATGCCTGCTCCATGTCATGTACAACAAAAAACGGAAGGCAAGCACGTTTTTTACAAGAAACATTTGATTCTCAATGTTTTATGTTTTTGTTTTCTTACACATTTAACAAGATGTTTAACAGTTCGACAAAAATTGAAAAACTTATTCATCATGAATATATTTTGAGGAAAGCATAAAAAGTGGATTAATGGATATGCAAAGAGGTGAGGCTATTTGTGATCCAGTGTAAATTGTAAGAGTAGATTCCAGATTCTTTTCATCAGAACGTCCTTAGCTCTGGAAGTGAAAGTGCTGCTCATGGTGCTCCTGCTTGTGTTTGTTTATTTTATTTATTTATTTTTTTTATAGAGAGTGCCTGAGAAGGCACATGAGCATTTCTTTAATTATTGTCAGCTGAGTCCAGTGGTGTTGGCAGAGCCATTTCCTGGAGACATACTGTGCCAGAGGCAGGTAGGTTGTCAGGCTTACCCTTAGCTCAGGTGCCAGGGGGTGGGTTTCATTATCTAAGTTCAGCCAGGTGAAAGGAACAGATGCAATTATCTGGGCTTAGCCAGTAGTGACATTACAAAGAAGCCACAAAGAATAAAAAATTACAGCTTGATCTTTAACCATGATTATAGTTTTATCTTTAACCATGATTTCACATAATTTCCTTCGTTTTAAACTCTAGTAAAACTTCCTGGAATTATACTGTATATAATAAAAGTGTTGCACCGGTTCTCACTCACTGTCTCTCCATCAGAGGGCCAGCTGTCCCACCCGGTCCCAGCTTTTCCCCTGTCTTTGTGTCTATATATGTTTTCATTTTCTCAATCCCTAGCTGCCCCTACTTAGGACTGGTGTCCGCTCTCTAGCCGAGCTGGTCAGGGTCCAAGAGAAAAATACTTAATACATTACCTCAAGCCTTTAGAACACTTCCACACAGGCTATGGACTCTGGAGACACACAGTGAGCACATACCAGTGAGACTTCAGGCAACTCTTTCCGCAAGAGCCTGAACACCAGTCACATACACAAAAGCTTGCACGATGAAGCAGTGGGTGAGTCACATTACCAATCTGTGATGAGACTTCATCCAAAAATAAGAAACTAACATTGAAGACCCAAGGGTCCTGGGGGGCTGTTTCTCTCTTTTCCATGTCCCACAGGGAAAAGGAAACAGTCTATTTGCTGAGTGGAGGAGCTGGGGATTAAGAAA
>NW_006289819.1:2556039-2559369 GCF_000327345.1 Myotis davidii | reverse complement strand
TCTCCCCCGTTTTTGTGTTTTAAGCTTCTATAATAAAAGTAAAATTTTAAACATTAATAGTAGGGCTCTAGAATTAAAACAATTGCAAACAATGCAAATGCAAAAACTAAACTACATACATGTTATCATATGATTTTCAAAATTTGAACATTAAGAACAAAACTGGCTATTAATAGCAAAACAATGCCAATGCAAAACAACAATATGAGAAATCAGAACTATGGGCATATTAACATTTTTTGCTACTAAGTGAAAAAGTCTCTTTTGCTGCTGGTGTATATTTACTCAGAGTCCTTGGACTTGGCTGCGCAAGACTTTGCAGAAGACTGGCAGCTAACAGATACTAGCATGATCAGGAACATGGTTGAAGAAGTAGCTTCAACTTCTTGCTTTTCCACAATCTGTTGCGCTTCAGTCGTTAACTTCTTCAGATGACTCCATATTGGCGCAGCAGTCCCTTGCGTCTTTCAGTTTTCTTTTTCTTCCCTTTTGCTGTCATTAGGGCAGTACTTAGTCCTTTTGAGTGAATGGGCACAGGAGCTTGTCTGAGGCCATTGTGGTGACGGATGTAACGCACTGGCACCTGAATTGGCTGCATTGCTCCTTCCTTGCTCTTGGTCCTGGGCAACCTGCAGCAATGCACAGGTGCTGACTGCTATCATGACAAGGTGTCTTCACCATCTCCATCTCTGAACTGTCTCTCTTGTCTTTGTGGCTGGAGCAATCTGGTCAGTTGGGATCTGTTGTTGCAGGAATCCACATGGTCTGGGAGCTGTTCTTATTCCTTTAAATCTGTGTGCACACGCTTCTGGGAGTGACCCCCTCGCTTTCTTCTCTTGCCTCCGTACTCAGTCACTGTTTGGGGCACCAAATGTGGGGGGCTATTTCTCTATTTTCCATGTCACCCATGGAAAAGGAAACAGTCGATTTGCTGAGTGGAGGAGCTGGGGATTAAGAAATTAAAGAAAGACCAAGATGCAGAGATAGATTTTAAGCTGGGGCCAGGTGGGAACCATCCTCTCTGATGGAGAGGCGGCAAAATGGCACTTGTGTTTGTTTAAATAGAGCAGCCACATTTCACCTGTTTTCAGCTTCTTTCCAATATCGAGAGAGAGAGAGAGAGAGAGAGGAGAGAGAGAGAGAGAACTGTTACTTTGTTCACCGGCTTCTCTAAAAGGACATAGTCTTCACTTTGCACAGTAAAGCAGGACCACAAAGTGACCACTTGCTGGAACCATGCAAAGTGACCTTAATGCATTTTGACATTTTTTTAAATGTTGGGGGTTGTGCAAGGTGCTTCCATGCCTCTCTGGGCTTACCACCCTCCCAGCACCACGAAGTGGCAAACATAGAAGCCCTGTAGTTGGCAGGGTTTATGGAGGATTCGCCATGTAGGCATGACTGATTAAATCATGACCATTACTGAGAAAGTCAATCTTCAACCCTTATTCTCTCCTCAGAAGTTGGTGGTGGGACAGAGTTCCAAGGTTCTAAGCAAGGCTTAGTCCTACTGGTGAGCAGCCCCCATTTCAGATCTACCGAGAGAGGCTGCCAAGAGTCAACTCATTACAACAAAAGCATTGCTGTCACTGCTATTACATATGAGACTGCTGGGGATTTAGGAGCTCTGTGTTATGAACCAGAGAAAGGAAATATCTTCCTATGATACCATGCCACCCTCTGGTCTTTGACCATGGATCCCTTAGAGCAGAGATTTTCAACCAGTGTCCTTCAGAATTTTTAAAACATGCAATACCTGACTATTTCCCTTAGGTGGTCAAATGACAACACCAATAGCTGCCTGGTGTGAATGAATCAAAATTATACCTATTTTTTGTCAGATTGGAAAAAATTATCTTTTTTGGTGTGCTGCAGAATTTTAGTAGTTTGTGTGCGCCATGAGGTGAAAAAGGTTGAAAATTGCTGCCTTACAGCAAAAGGATCTTGGCCCATTTCTGGATCGCCACACAGGCATTAGAAATTAGCCCCGTCCATGATACTGTGTGAAGATGTCTCCGGGGAGAGGCCTCACAGCTTTGCAGGCTTTCAGCGCAGGAGTGGTTTCGGCAGTAGATGGTTTCACCCGCTCAGCGGCCACGTGGCAGAGAAACAGCGCCTCGCTCTGAAACTGCAGCATAATTACGGCCTAGGGTGGGAGGGAGCATGAGCCTCCATGTCCTCCCTGTGCTCCCAGACTGGCCGTTCCCTGGCTCTTGTAAAGGATCTTTAAGTGGGTCCGCGTGGGGGTCTTTTCTTTAGAGCTGTTCTATTTTTCCACAGAGGATTCCATTAGCTTCAAACCTTTGGCAAAAATGTAGTACAGGTGTGGGCTAGGGATTCAACCTTCCCTCTCAGATTTTCAGACCTCCTTCCTACTCCCTGCTTTCCTTAGTTCCCTGACGCTGGGCGTTCCCCATTTCTCTAAGAATGACCCTCCAGCGTGGGAGATGTTACCTGCCTGGATGCTGGTGTGTGTGGAGTGGGCCTACCGGCGAGCAGGCCCCATTTCAGATCTATCGAGAGGCTGCCAAGAGTCACCAACATCCCCGGTCATTGCCCTGCTTCACACTCGCCTTGTCTAAACGTCCAAGGACTGGGGTGTGGGCTCTGGGCTGAGAGGTGTCCCATTTAGCTTGCATCTGGTGGCTTACACCCTCTTTCAGCGTTCTAGCTCCCCATCAGTGTTCCTGGTTACCAGTGTGCTCTCTCTGCTGTGGATTCATACTTTCGGTATCTCTTTATTTCCTTTACTAGGGTCTGGGGAGGCAGAGGAGATATTTTTGCAGTTAGATTTCCATCTTTAATGGAACTTCTCTGACTAGTTTATAAGGTTAAGGACTTGAACCAGTGGACATGGGCAGAAGGGAAAAAGGTGAGACTCTGGATAGGAGAAGGTTAGACTTTCAAGGAAGGACCTTTATTTATTTGGGCAGCACACACTTTGCACATGGAAGGTGGGCAGACACCACTGCTGGCAAACTACTTGCGGCGATCATCTTCTCCCAAGCTCCACATTTTAGACTTGTACAGAGTGATGTCACTGTAGACCGTGAAGTGATTCAGCCTGGCGTCATCGCGTTCTGGGTTGACCTAGACAGAGAATGTGAGTGTCAGAAAGCAGCCTGTGGGAAGGGGGAAGACTTGGGTTTGAAGCTGGTGGGCCTAGACTTGAATCAAGGCCCACTCTGCTGATGCCCACCCCTGGTTCTTTTCCTTGCGAAGCCCAGTTTGCGAAATGACAACCCTGACACCAAAAGAGATGCAGGATGGAGAGAGAATATCCTGCAAAGCTGCTGCCCTCCTCTTCCCACTGCCCACGCGAGGCCTATG
>NW_006289819.1:2547514-2556004 GCF_000327345.1 Myotis davidii | reverse complement strand
TCCCCACTGGAACGTGAGCTCCAGGGGGCAGGTGCTGTTTTAGTCACTGCTTATTCCTGCACCTAGAACAGTAAGCAGCACGCACTAGGGACTCTGCACATATTTGTGAATGAACGAATGAATGTGTTGTAATTACACAGAGGACTGAGTGCGAGTGAGAACTCTGGCATGTGAATGGTATAGGAGCTCCATTGTGCAATTAACCTGAAGGACACACATTCAGCACAAGTTACTAGGAGACCAGAGGCTGGTGGTGTTCACTGAGTGTGCTTCCCCCGTGTCCTATTATTGGGGTGGGAGTTCTCTTCCTGTGCAGGCTGAGGTCCTGCCAGGGGGCAGGGAGCCCTAAGTGAATTTGGGGCCGATCAAGCCTTTTGTGCCCTCTAGTGCTTCACTCCGAAACTCCAGCGTAATTAACTTTGCACAAATGCATGTCATGGGATTGGGGTATACTTTCTCACTATGCCACCAGCGCCATCTTGTGGCAGTGCCTCCAGTTCATAATGATGAACATGTCTAGTTTATTTGCAGACCCTTCACAACTCCATGGTGGAGACCTGATGTGAGGGCCCCCGCAATCAGTTATCTGCAAGGCCGAAGGGGGTTGAGCAGGGCCGGCTGGCCACAGCAGTCACACTAGTGACTCACTGCATGGTGAGCCTGCGGTGAGATGTGCCTGTCAAAGATACATTTCCACATGCACACTTTGTTCCCACGGGAGCCAGGCCTTTATCTTTAAAAAACACAGCAAAGAACAGTGAGCTAAATTATTGTGCTTTGTAATATTTTTAGAAGTTGCAAAATTATCTAACTTGGATGATTTTTAATTCGCCTTCTTTCCTTCACAATCCTCCTTTTATTCACTATAAGTGAACTCCTTCCGTCTACATGCCCACATCCTCCCCTACTTCCCTTTGAACATTTGTCTCTTCCCCAGCCTCTCCCTCTAGACTCAGCTCCTCTGTGAAAGGGGTGGGGCTCCTGCTGGAACCCTCACCCTGTCTCCCGAAGTCTCCTCTCTGAGGCGAGGCCCCCGTGTCTGAGGCGCAGCTATGAGCTCTCTCCTCACTGGCTGAATGGACTTACTGAGACGCTCATCCCATGCCCATGCAGTCGTCCTGTGGCAGAGCCACTAGCCCCAGGCTGGAGCGTGGAAACGGAGGAGAAGCCAGGCCCCCACATAGAAATAAGAGAAGGACCGGGAATGGGGAGCTGGAGGGAAGGGTGTACACTACAGAATTACTCAGTGGACAGAGACAATCAGGAGTGAGCCAAGGGCCAGGGGAAGCACCTGACGGCTCTCGGTGGGGCCATGTGCCTTCTTTTCTCTTCTTCATTGACAGCATAGTAGCCCATCATTATTGAGCACTTACCTGTGCTAGGTACTCTCCTAGCAAGTTATATACATTTCTAGTTAATCCTCACAACAAACCTTCAAGTATTGATATTTTTATCCCCATTTGATAGTAAATAAATGGAGTTTCAGAGTTTCAGTTCACACAGCTAGAAAGTGGTGGAGCTGGGATTTGAACTTAGGCTATCTGGCTCCAGAGCCACCATGTAACATTGAATTAAGTTGTAATAGCAGGAGGCACAGGGTGCTGCAGAAGCACAGCGGGCAGTGCCCAACTCTGCCAGTGGGGGGCAGAAATCCCTTAGTGGGACTTCATGGAAGAGGCGACTCAAGAGCTGTGTCGGAGGATGAGCAGGACTTACCCAAGGAGTAGTGGCTGGGGTCCGGAGCTGGGCTGCAGGACCAGCACATGTGGAGATACAGGGCGTGTAAGCTTGTGGCACCTTTGAGGCCATTAAGGAAGTTCCAATACAGCTGTGGAACATCCTGCCACCCACAAATTATACAGATGCACTAAAATCCTAGCATTAAAAAACACAACATTTGCCAAACCGGTTTGGCTCAGTGGATAGAGCATCGGCCTGCGGACTGAAAGGTTCCAGGTTCGATTCTGGTCAAGGGCATGTATGTACCTGGTTGCGGGCACATCCCCAGTGGGAGATGTGCAGGAGGCAGCTGGTTGATGTTTCTCTCTCATTGATGTTTCTAACTGTCTATCCCTCTCCCTTCCTCTCTAAAAATTCAATAAAAATATATTTTAAAAAAACACACACACACACAACATTTAGGGGAAAATGTAGAAGAAAAATTAGTTGTTTTGTAACTCAAGATGTTGAAAGTTTTCCTAAGCAAGGCACAAAACCCAGGAACCATAATACAAAACACTGGCACACTGCGTCCTTAAAAACCAAAACCTCTATGCGATGGAGACAGAAGCGGAGTTAAAAGACAAGACTGCCAGAAAGTTCTTCGAGATGTCTCTTTAAAAGTCTACATTTTTTCCTTTAGTAACGGAAGCCCTGTATCATTTAGGGTGATGACGGGCTACTTGTAGGTAGTGGGACCTTTCAATCCAATGAGGTGAGTACTGTTGCTATCATTCCCACATTACAGGGAAGGGGGCAGAACTTAGAGATGTTAAGTGACATGGCCAAGACCAGCCTACTAATTACTGGTAGAGCAAATTAGCAGTCTGTTTCCAGCAACCTTTGGGTTAAAGAGAATAAAACGGGGCAGAGAAAACGGATTGTGCTTAGCAGATATCTTGCAGAAAGCTTGCAGCCTTGAACACCACATAGCCTGATTACAGCCAGACATCTGGCACAGGGAGGAGCCAAGGACGGACCGGACCCTCACATCAGCAGAATGGCTTGCAGCCAGCAAGGACTAATAAAAACCTCTCTCTCCCTTCTGTCTCCACCTATTCCTTTCTCGGACTCAGCCCACCTGTGCCCAGGTGCCTGGCATAAAATTTCTTTTGATACATTATGGCCTCAAGTCATAGGTGCATGACCCCGGCCCACTCCGAACCTTCCACACAGGACTTACTATGTGGCAGGCACTGTTTTTGCACCTTACAAATCCTACCTCATTTATTCCTCATAACCTTGAGATATGTCCTGTAATATCTCCAGATTACACGGAGAAAACTGAGTTATAAATAGCTCGGTCACTTACTCAACGTCACACAGCTAGCAAGTGGTAGCCAGAGTTCGAAACCAGGCATCAGGTCCATACTCTGCTCTCTCAGTCCCCAACCTCTGTTGCCTCCGAGCTTCCTGAGTAAAGGAGACACTTACCAAGGGCTCTGAGAACCACCCAATTTCTTGGCTTTCAGTCTGTGTCTCTGGGTACTTCTTCCTGGGCCCCTGGGCAGTGTGGTGAATAAGATTCAGAAACCTGTCTGGAGGATGGGGCATGAGTTAGAAAGTCAGTCTTCGGGAACAACACCTGGTCCTGTGCCCTTTTTACTCTGGACACTTCCTTCCTTAGAGGCAGAGCACCTGGGCTCGGAGGCTTTCTTGGGCCTCATGCCAAGGGTGTCTGGTTCCTCCATTCACAAACTGTGCCAGGCATTGTCTGGGCCCCGGAGAGCAGAGTGAGACACACATGGTCCCTGCCTTCCTGGAGCCCCGAGTCTAGGAGATGAGAAAGGGGACACAATGTACAAGTTCACAAGCAAACCCAATGGTGGCAAACAGTGAGGTGAACTGTGAAGAAGGGGTAGTCAGAGGGGCACACAGAGGCCAGCTGGCTAAGTCCACAGGATCTTTAGGGGACGCCTCTCTGGATGTCAAGCAGGAGGTAGCCCTGAGCAAGAGGCAGAGGAAAACTACACCACTGCCGGCATGAGAACAAAGGCTTGAGGCGTGAATGAGTTTGGACACTGTAGCTGTGGCCCAGAGAGTGAGGAGGAAGGCTGTAAGAAGTCAAGTCAGCCCTGGCTGGTGGCTCGGTGGTTAGAGTGTCAGCCCACAGACTGAAGGGGCGTGGGTTCAATTTCCAGGGTCAAGGGTACGTACCTCAGTTGCAGGTGCGGGAGGCAACCAATGGATGTGTCTCTTTCTCTCCCCCTCTTCCCTCCCTTCCACTTTCTCTAGAAATTAATGGGGAAAATATATCCTCCAGTGAGGATTACAAAACAAAAAACAAAAAAGGTCAAATCTTTTTGTATTGAAATAAGTCTGGCTGCCAACGCCAGGTATATTTTTAGCTCCACAGCTTAAGGACTCAAAGAATTTTCATTTTTAATTCATATCTTATCAAATCTCAATCTGAGAGAGGCAGTTTGACATCAGGAAGAAACTGGGGTTTTTAGTGGGACATTCTGGATCTTCTATTATTCGCTAGTCAAGGGGTTTAACTTCTCTGGGTCTCACTTTGCTCATCTGTAGAATGGGAGGCAAATACCCACTTCAGCGAGGTGACTGAGAATGGACTGAAGGGGTGTGACTGAAGGGCCTGTGCATCCGACCAAGCTCGTTCTTAGCATGAGGGAGCTAGTAATGAACTTTGACCTGGCTTTCAAGACCTCACTGCCTGTTATTTTTCTTATAGCTACAAGGCCCCAGCTCCTGTCCTTTACCTAGGCTAGTGTCTTCACTATAGATAAGAACCGTACCTTTTTAATTATGCTCTTTTGATAGTTCACTTGGCTTGTCTGTCTCCACTCTGCTGTGTGATCATTCATGCTCCCCCCAACCCACACCTCCCAACCCATCCTCCTGCATGTCCTACATCCATTCTCCATCGTGTTCTACTCTAAGAACATAGAGGGGAAGGAGAGAAGCTTTCCATAAAATACTTCTCTTCCCTCATTCCCACACATGGCCAGTGTCCACCTATATACTGTGGCCCTGCCAAACTACTCATAGTTCTAGGGCCATGGTGGTGTCTCTCATTTCTGTGCCTTTCCATGTAACTTGGAATGTCTTTCCGTGTCACCCTGTGCCCACCTCCTTTAAGAAGACTTTCCAAAACTCCACTGCCTGACTTAGGCACCTGTTTTCTATGCTGTTGCCATCCCAGTCCTGGTCTCTAATCTGTCTGTCTCTTCTTCACTATGGTATGAGATTTCCTCCCCAGCCCCATCACATAGTACTATCACATAGTGACTATTACTTAGTAATGATGAAAATAATTACATGAATCTACAATTACTGATCACCATGTACCAGATACTGTTTTAAACACTTTAAGTATTTTGTTTAATCCTCCCAACAACAGTAAGAGATAAACTCAGGGAGATATAAAAATCTTGCCCAGGCCCTGGTCTGGTAGCTCAGTTGGTTAGTGTGGTCCTGGTACTCCAAGGTTTTGGGTTCGACCCCCGGTCAGGGAAGATACAAGAATCAACCAAGGAATGCATAAATAAGTGGAACAACAAATCAATGCCTGTCTGTCTGTCTGTCTCTCTCTCTGTCTCTCTCCCTCCCTCCCCTCTCCTTCCTCCCTTCCTCTCTTCCTAAAATAAAAAAATAAAAAAAAAATCTTGTCCAAAGTCACACAGTTCATGAGCAGCGGAACCAGGATTTGAATTGAGTATGATTCCAAAATTTGTGTTTATAACAGCTAATGTTTGATGAATGAATGAATGCAATGCTACGGTCATTAGAAACATGTTTGTTGGCTTGAAAGTTAATAAACTGGAACTATGGTGGAATGTGTCCATCTCTTATGAGCTTGGATAGTATGGGCCCAGTTTTCAGATGCTCAAAGCAGAGGACTGTTATCTGCTCCAAGATGAGACTCCCCTGAGAGGACTGCAGCCATCTGCCCGTCTTCGTTCTATGTCAGGGGTGTTCTCAAACCCCAGGACCTACCATCTGCAGGTTCCTCCAGGTTATCATGCCAAGACATGGGCTTTCTGGTGATTGTGTGAACTAGAGAGAAAATAGCATCGTAAGTTCACGTTAAAACACTAATCCTTGCCCTCTCTAAGACCCACAGTAGGCCAGACACCCACTTAGTATTTCCTCAATGACTGTCACATGTCAGGTATGGTGCTGGACATGAGGGAATAAGGCCCTCAAGGGCCTCATAGTCTAGAATGTCACTGTCCAGTTCCGTGGCCATCAGCCACATGTGGCTACTTGAATTTGAATACTTAAGTACAATTAAAAATTAATTCCTAAGTCACACTAGGCACATTCCAAATGCTCAATAGCACATGTGGCTGATGGCTACCATTTTGGGCAGCGCATTTTCATCATTGCAGACCATTCTCTTGGACAACATCATTGTTCGGGGATGCAGACACACCCTTCAGCCAAACAAGGTTAGACAGAGAGTGAGACCACATGGTAATAGAGGTACAGAATCCACAGACATCTACTCAGCTGGTAGTTACTGGTGCCCTGGAGACAGGGAAGGTTCCCATACGCCCTGAGCTCCCATTCTAGTTGTGGTGATATATACAAATAAACCATTTCAGGCAAATCCAAGTAAGATGCAGAGCAATAAAGCAGGTTCTGTGGGTAGAGAGTTGGGGGTGGGGTGGGGATGGGAGATATATTAAAGCAGAGTCTCGCATAAAGTGAGGGATTGTGCTGGGTGAGGACATGGGAAGAATCCGAGAGTGACCCTGGTGACTTTGAGACACATGTAAAAGGCAGAGTAATTCAAGAGGAGGGAGCGAGGTAGAGAGTGGGAGGAAATGAGCAGAGGCCAGAAGGAACCAGTGGTCTCCAAAGTGATTTTATCTCAAACTCCTGAGCCTACATCCCTATGATTATCAGCAATTAACAAAGCATAATTTCTTTTTTTCTATATAAAAGTAAACATAAATACCAATTCTAATATTTTCTCACTCCAACGCAATGGACCGTATTCATCATGTTTTCAAGGGGCAGAGTTAGGAGAGCAATGCTTTCCCTAGAAAGCCTGGAGGCTGCCGAGGGATTATTCAAATTGTTGGAATGGACCAAACTTAAACAAAATTAGACATTAATTTGTTATCCTGAATTTAGTGGTTAGGGACTCCACTGGAAAACCAGGTTAAATTGTAAGAAAAGTGAAGACATTAGATTTTGTGTGTGTGTGCATGCACACATATACACACACACACACACACACACACGCTGGGTAACTATGTGAGGAGATGACTATGCTACTTGGATTGACTGTTGTAACCATTTCACTATGTATATCAAAACAATGTAATACGCCTTAAATATATACAATTTTAAAGTTAAAAATGACATTACATTTTTCTCTATGAATCTGGGCTGCAGTGGACTAGAGTTAATTTAGCCTAGAAGTTGGGGTAGAAGTTCAGGAAGAAGGAACAATTTTTATGAAGGCAAAGAGGTTGGGAATGACTGGATGTGTTAGGAAATTCATTTATTTAGACGATGGGAGAGAAGGGAGCATGTGGCTGGTGCAGAGTAGGCACTGAAATATTTTTCAAAGGAAGAGTGCATGGGTGGGGAGGGGAGTGAGGATGAAGCTGGGGGCAACAGAGCCAGACCCACAGATCAGTTCAAACCTCAGCTCAGAGGCTGTGGGGCCAGTGAGGCTTCTGCTGAGGGATGGGGGGGGGGGGGGGGGGGAGAGAATTAGCATTTTAGCCTAGTTCTCTAGCCAGCAGTGTCAAGGTTGGAGGTGAGGGGAGCTTGGGAGAAAAGAGTAGTTAGGAGCCCAGCAGAGCAGGCCAGGCAGGAGTGAGGAGGTGCTGTTGAGGCCCAGGGATGAGCATGGAGAGAGGCAGTCGCAGGCACTATTTAGAGGGCAGAATTAAGTGAGAAGTGAGATGTCTCCATGTGCATGATGGTGTGTTTCACTGAGGAAGGAACATGGGAAGGGGCAGGTGAAAGAAATGTTAATAACCAGGACTGTGAGGACTGAGATGAGGAGTGAGGGAGAGTGATGGAGGATGACTTCCAGGCTTCTAACTTGGGGGAGCAAACAGTTGTGGTGACTTTTGCTAAGACAGGATATTTTGAAGTAGCAGCAGGTAGGGAGGGGGTGCAGGATGTGCCTATTTGGGGAACTGGTGAATTGGAGGCACCCATGGGTTGTCCAGGGGAAGGGGGAGCTAGGAAGTGTTTGGGCAAATGGGTCTGGGGCTCCATTTGAGCCTCAATGGCATTCAGGGGGAGGTGATGTTACAGGACCACCCAAGGAATGTGCAAAGTGGAAGGTAGGGCCACTTTATCCAGGGGACACTATAGGCCCTGGGTCTACTACCCCTGAACTTTCCAAAAGTCTAAGGCAATTTAGAAACTTGGAAAAAACACACAACCCCTCAAACTTCTGCTCATTAAAAACAAACCAAAATTGCCCTGACCGGTTTAGCTCAGTGGATAGAGCGTCAGCCTGCGGACTCAAGGGTCCCAGGTTTGATTCCGGTCAAGGGCATGTACCTTGGTTGTGGGCACACACTCAGTAGGGAGTGTGCAGGGGGCCGCTGATCGATGTTTCTAACTCTCTATCTCTCTCCCTTCCTCTCTGTAAGAAATCAGTAAAATGTATTTTAAAAAAAAGTAACAGGCAAAACAAAATACATAAAACCCTGCCAAATAGAATACTTCAAAAACAAAATTATAAAAAGCCTTTCAACTTTTTTACAACAAAAATATTTCATCATGACTATTTAAACATATCTAATCTATCTGATGCGATGTGGGGGGAGACAC
>NW_006289819.1:2547101-2547313 GCF_000327345.1 Myotis davidii | reverse complement strand
CACCCCGTACTCCCGGCCTCCTCCCAGCGCCCCCCTTTCCCCTTCCTCAACCCCGCGGCACCCCTCACCCTTGCGCAGGGGATTCACGTGGTACTCCGGGTAGAGTTTCTGGGTTCGTAACTCTTTGAGGTACAATTCCCGCAAGATCTGGTTGTGACGCACCTCATCTAGCATCACCTTCCCCTTCTGGTGTCCGGCCATGGCCTTGGCCC
>NW_006289819.1:2535569-2546988 GCF_000327345.1 Myotis davidii | reverse complement strand
GCCCGCCCCGCCTCCCGGAGCCTCCCCAAGCCCCGCCCCCTCGGGCGCCGGACTCACCTTCCGCCGCTTCTCTGGACGTAGCCGGTGACGGGGCCCGCCCCTGGATGCGCCCGGAAAAGGACTCTCCCTGCCGCGGCCGAGTGGGACGGTCGTGGACTTGTGATTGGGACCCACCTGGGCAGTCATTTACGACAAGAGATTTCGGCAGGGCTCCGAGCGCTCTCCCCCCGCACGGAGTCCCGCCGCCGCCCCCTCCGGCCGGGCCGCAGGATGGCCGCCGCGCGGCACTGCACGCTGGACTTCCTGCCGGGCGCCCGAGCCCGCGACGAGACCGTCCTCGCAGCCCTGCGGCCCGTGTTCCGGGCGCGGGGCATGACGGAGTCGCTGCACACCTGGCAGGACCACGGCTGCTTGGCGACCTACACCAGCGCGAGCGGCAGCTTCGCCAACTTGAGAATTTACCCGCACGGCTTGGTGTCGCTGGACCTTCAGAGCTACGGCGGCGATGCGCAAGCCACGGAGGTGGACAGTCTTTTGAACGAAGTAGAGGAAAGAATGAAAGACCTGAGTCGGGGCAACCCTGGGAGGGCGAAGCGCTTGCCACCCATCGTTCGAGGAGGGGCCATCGACCGGTACTGGCCCACGGCCGACGGCCGCCTGGTGGAGTACGACATCGACGAGGTGGTGTATGATGAGGACTCGCCCTATCAGAACATTAAGATCCTGCACTCGAAGCAGTACGGGAATATCCTCATCCTGAGCGGGGACATCAACCTGGCGGAGAGCGATTGGGTCTACACCCATGCCATCATGGGCAGCGGCAGAGAGGATTACGCTGGCAAAGACGTGCTGATCCTGGGAGGCGGGGATGGAGGCGTCTTATGCGAAATAGTCAAACTGAAGCCCAGGATGGCCACGATGGTCGAGATTGACCAGATGGTGATCGACGGGTGTAAGAAGTACATGCGGAAAACGTGCGGCGACGTCCTGGACCAGCTGACGGGAGACTGCTACCAGGTTCTGGTGGAGGACTGCGTTCCGGTGCTGAAGAGGTACGCCAGCGAGGGCAGAGCGTTTGACTATGTGATCAACGACCTGACGGCGGTTCCCATCTCCACAGCCCCGGAGCAGGACTCCACGTGGGAGTTCCTCAGGCTGATCCTGGACCTGTCCATGAGGGTGCTGAAGCCGGACGGGAAATACTTCACACAGGGAAACGGTGTCAACCTGACGGAAGCCCTTTCACTCTACGAACAGCAGCTTGGATGCCTCTACTGCCCGGTGGAATTCTCCAAGGAAGTGGTCTGTGTCCCTTCATACTTGGAGATGTGGGTATTTTACACCGTTTGGAAGAAAGCTCAGCCTTGAAGATCAGGATGCCCTGATCCTGAATGTTGCAGATAGCCTTCCTGACCTGCACATGCTGCACATGCCATGGAATGGAGTCAGGCAGTTGCTGGTGAATTTCTTCAAGTGTTTTTTTTTTTAAGTCTAATAATTACTTTTAATTTAAAAAAGCAAATGGAAAATGTATGTTTTTATGAGCTAGGGTGCTTTTGTTTATGAAAGCCAGCTGAAGATAATGAGACAGCTTGAAGAAGGCTGCTCAATGAACCCCTAGAATGTGATTTTGTTACTTTTAAAAAATGTATGGGCTTTTCTTGTGTTTTTTGTTTTGTTAGACTTTGAATTTGATTGTTTGGAGGAATGAATATCATTGTTTTGTTCTGGAGGAAAGTCTCTATGATGTTCCCCCAAAAGTTAACTTAGATATTAAAATTTGGTGCTTATGCCCAGCTTGTGTTGCTCAATGGTTGGGTATCATTTTATGAACAGGGAGGTAACCATTCGATTCCCCGTCAGGGCACATGCAGGTTTAATCCCCAGTCGGGGGTGTGCAGGAGGCAGCCAATCAGTGATTCTCATCATTGATGTTTCTATCCTTCTCTCCCTCTCCCTCTCCCTCTCCCTCTTTGAAATATGTTAAAAATATATATGTAAATTTGGTGCTTATAAGAAATAGTTAAAACGGAATGAATTAGCAATGCATGGATTAAAATTACAAATGAGAAAAAATATGAAGCAAAGAAACCTTTCTCACTTTAAAGTTGATGCCCAGAATCCAGCCTTCTATGTCTATCTCACAAAACAGCAGGGGTCTCATATCTGAGAACACATTCTGGCCCAGATCATCGTGTGATAATATAAACAGAATAACCCTTTCCTAACTTAAGTAACTGGGGGACTTTATCGTTTATTTTTTTTATTGTGATAAAATATACGTAAAAGATTACCACCTGAACCATTCTCAAGTACACAGTTCAGTAGTGTGAAGTGAATCCACATTGTGTGAGAACATCTCCAGAACTTTTTCATACCCATTAAACAATTCCCCATTTCCCTTACCCCCAGCTCCTGGCAACTATCACTTTCTCTTTTATGAATTTGACTACTCTTAGATACCTTATATAATATAGTTTATTTTAAAAGAACAAAAAACAGGCCTAGCATAAAGAAAGGAGCCACCGTTGGTTTTAAAAGCAAGCATCTAAACATTGACTCCAAAGCCTGTGCTCTTCCCCTGTGTCCTTCCTCCTTCCTTCCTTCCGTCCTTCCTTCTTTCCTTCCGTCCTTCCGTCCTTCCTTCCGTCCTTCCTTCCTTCCTTCCTTCCTTCCTTCCTGCACTCATTCATCCGTGACACAGTGTGTTCCGGGATGTGTTTAGGTCTGGGGGACACGGTGCTGAACATGACAGTTGTGTGAACATGTCTGCAGTTTCCTGAGCCCAGCAAGCAGCGTCATCCTTGCTTTTTCAGCTCTGCTTTCTCCCGCGTGGTCTGCCTGAGGAATACCTGCCCAATGTTTATAATGAGCTCACGTGTAATCATCTTTCAAAAATCTTTCTGGACTCTCTAGACCAGGGGTGGGCAAACTTTTTGACTCGAGGGCCACAATGGGTTCTTAAACTGGACCGGAGGGCCAGAACAAAAGCATGGAGGGAGTGTTTGTGTGAACTAATATAAATTCAAAGTAAACATCATTACAGAAAAGGGTACGGCCTTTTTTTTTTTTAGTTTTATTCATTTCAAACGGCCCGCGGGCCGTAGTTTGCCCACGGCTGCTCTAGACCCTAGTCTAGTTTTTCTTCGTGACATGCTCTATCCCAAATCTACAATTACTAGAATATTTTACTAAACTATTTTGTTTATATCTAAGTTACTTGAGAACAAGAACTATATCTAGTCCCGCTCTGTATTGCTAATACCTGGCACAGTATGGACAGATGTAGGTGTTTGGTAAATGTTTGCTGGCTGGCTGGATGTCTGACCAGTTGGCACTGTGATTTTCTTCTGCTTACATCATTACATAAACCATCAGAAATGCAAACATTGCCCTGACCGGTTTGGCTCAGTGGATAGAGCGTCGGCCTGCGGACTGAAGGGTCCCGGGTTCCATTCTGGTCAAGGGCATGTACGTTGGTTGCAGACACATCCCCGGCAGGGGGTGTGCAGGAGGCAGCTGATCAATGTTTCTCTCTCATTGATGTTCCTAACTCTATCCCTCTCCTTTCCTCTCTGTAAAAAATCAATAAAATATATTTTTAAAAAAAAGAAATGCAAACATTTCATCACGTGCTGGTTGAGTGGGAGAAGCACCTTTGTTACTTGTCATTGTGAGCCATGCGTGGGTCCCTTTTCCTAGCGAGGCTCACATAGCCTCATAAAGCCTTCACTACCTTCCTAAGGCTGAGGATAAAAAGAACCATCATTCTGCTAAGGAGCCACACTGTTAGCTTTGGGACAATTAGCAAGACTATAGGTCCCTGCCAAACTGACATTTTTTCAGCCTGGACCCAGTGGTCCAGCCCTTCCTCCACACAGGACTAGGGCTAGGCGGAAGCTCAGAAGGAAGGGGGGTTGGAATTGCTATAGCTTCATCTTCCCATTCCAGTTCCACATTTTTATGTTTCCCTGATATGAGCTCTAAACGTAACAGCTTAGTCCAGTGCAGGCCATCCCAGTGCCTGTGGGGCTAGCTTCTGCTTATCTTGGTGCATTCCAAGCTATCAGTGTGCTTCTAAACTCTGAGACTGTGTATTGAGAAATACTGAAGAGATGAAAAACATAATTGTCCTGGCCCTCCATCTCATCCAGTGTCTGAGGTTGCAGATTTTTCTTGAAATTTCTGCGTTACTTTTCAATTAGGATCAGATGCAGAGACCCAGACAACAGGGAATCAACCAGAAAGTTAAATGCCTTCACATTAGCAACTAACTGAATTATCTAGGAATTAACCTAACAAGGAATACATGAAACTTTAAGAAAAACAAAATGTAACAAAGAGATGAACATTATATGCTGGTGAAACAACTATGCAATAGTTAGAACCACAACATAGAGGTACTACAGCACTATGGACAGACCTTTAAAAACAATGTTGATTGAAAAATCTAGAAAAGACTAAGGTTTATAATCTAATATTATTTATTAAAACTACAAACAACCCTAGCAGGGTAGCTCAGTTGGTTAGAGCATCATCCCAATAAACCAAGGTTGTGGGTTTGATCCCCATTCAAGGCACATACAAGAATCAACCAGTAAATGTATAATTGAATGGAACAACAAATCAATGTCTCTCTCTCTCTCTCTCTCTCTCTCTCTCTCTCTCTCTCTCTCTCTCTCTCTCTCTCTCTCTCTCTCTCTCTCTCTCTCTCTCTCTCTCTCTCTCTCTCTCTCTCTCTCTCTCTCTCTCTCTCTCTCTCTCTCTCTCTCTCTCTCTCTTTCTCCCCCTCTCTCTCTCCCTCTCTCCCTCTCTCTTTCTCTCATCAATAATAAAAATTATAAAAAAACACATGCACTACAAATAGACCAATCTATGTGGTATAAGACCAATTCTACATGGTACAGAGTTAATATCTGGGTAAGAGAGGGGGGAGGCTAAATATAGGGTGAAAAAATAAAGCAAGACGTTTACTTCTAACCACAATAGAATAACTGGGCCTGGGTTTGCCCTCCTGGTACAAACAAGTAGACAAAATTCATGAAACAGCTGTTGGCTAACGACATTGGATAACAAGCTGCGCTGGACTGTGATTTCTAGCGAGAAGGGAACAGATGAGACGATCTCAACAATTGTCTTACATTTCTGCCTGGAGACACTTTCTGAAACGAGGAAAGGCAAACCCAAGCTGAGCCTGGCAATATTGCATTGTTGAGAGAACATAGGTTGAGGTTCATGAAGTGTGAAAAGTTGTGGAACAGTAAAATGGAGAGGAGGAGGAGGAGAGGGAGAGGGAGTGAAAGGGAGGAAGAGGAGGAGGGAGAGGAGAAGGACTATTCATGGCTTTAAATACTGATATTAGAAAAGAACCAAAGTATAATA
This sequence comes from Myotis davidii, assembly GCF_000327345.1. NCBI lineage: Eukaryota > Metazoa > Chordata > Mammalia > Chiroptera > Vespertilionidae > Myotis > Myotis davidii. The sequence continues at coordinate 2,541,606 of NW_006289819.1, read as the reverse complement.
TTGGTGGACTAGGCTTCTATCATAGGAAGCTGGGAAAGAAGAAGAAAATAAATTTAATAAAAATGTAATAAGTAGAAGAAAGAATAAAAAGTGGAAATCAATTACATGGAAAATAGGCAACCAATAGATAAAACCAAGAAAGCCAAAAACTATTCTTTATTTCAAATACTGATAACAAGGATAAGCTAGACTAAGGAAAAATAAAGAAGACACAATTATAATGAATAAAAATGGGACATCATTACACCTCATACAAACATTAAGTGGACAATAAGGAAATATTACAATTTTATCAACAAATTTGACAATTTAGACAAAATGGATAACTTATGTAAAAGTTTCCAGAACTGAAAAAAGGTGGAAATTCTGCCATGCTTTATATAAACATTTAATTTTTAATTGAAAAACCATAATATAAAATCTCTAGGCCCTGATGGCTTTTCTGGTTATTCTATCAAACATATGGACATATTCATAGAAAAATACAACCTTCCAAAACTTAAGCAGGAAGAATCTAAAAGTCTCAGTAGGCCAATAACTATGGAGGAAATTGAAGCAGTAATCAAAAAGCTTCCAGCAAACAAAAGCCCGGGGCCAGATGGCTTCACAGGGGAGTTTTACCAAACATTCAAGGAAGACCTAAAACCTATCCTCACGACTCAGAAAACAAGTGGAGGGAAGTATAAAGTATATCAAGTATATAAAGAAAATGGAGTGCTTTGTATATAGGCCCTTTCAGTGTTGTATGTGCTGCAAATTTATGTTTTCATTGTATGACTTGCCTTTTTCAGTCCCTTTATAATGCATTTTGATAACTAAAAGTTACTTAATATTGTCTTTTTAACATTTAATTGTTGTCAGATGTCTCAGTCTTTCCCTGTATGGTTAGTGCTTTGTAAATGCCACTTAAGACATTTTTTCCTAATTAAATATGTCAAGATATTTTCTTATAATACCTTCTAGCTCAGTACTGTTTAACCAGAAATATGAAGAAAGCTACATGCATAATTTAAAATTTTCTGATATCCAAGTAAAGAGCAAAAAGAAACAAAATTAACATTTAAAATGTTTTCTTTAACCCAATATATCTAAACTCTTATTTCAACACAAAAATTTTTAGTGCAATTTTTAAAATGCTGCGTGTTTTAAAATCCAGTAAAAAAATTTACACTGAATAGCACATCTCAAGTGCTCAATAGCTAGGCATGACCACAGCAATTCTAGAAGAGTTATTGTTTTTACCCTTTCACATTTAGATCTTTTTTTTTAAAGCTGTGTTTTTATTTTTATTGCTAAACCTCAAACATTTCTTTTTAAAAATATATATTTTATTGATTTCAGAGAGGGAGGGAGAGATAGAAACATCAATGATGAGAGAGAATCATTGATCGGCTGCCTCCTGCATGCCCCACACTGGGATGGAGCCTGCAACCTGGACGCGTACCCTTAACCAGAATCAAACCGGGGACCCTTCAGTCTGCAGGCCAATGCTTTATCCATTGAGCCAAACCGGCTAGAACTAGATCTGTTTTATGTGAAACTGAATTTTGTGAGTAGTGTGATCTAGAAGTATAGGTGAATATTTTTTCATGAGAGTTTCCAATTGACCCAGAACCAATTTATAAAAAAGACTAGGGGTCCAGTGCACGAATTCGTGTACCTTGAAAGGAACTGTGGGCCGTGAGGCTGTGGTGGGCACAGGGGTGGGTCTTGGCTCATCCTCCACGCCCCCACCTGGCCCCTCCCACCTGGCCCCTGGTCTCCTCTCTGCTGGCAGCCCTGCTCCTGCTGCCACCACTCCCATGCACTGACAGCTCCAGCCCCACTCACACCCCTGACAGTGTGGAGCAATTGGGGCCAGCGCCAGCAGTGGGTGTGAGCGGGCCCGGCACCATCAGAGGGTGCGAGCCGTGGCTGCTGCCCCAATCGCCCCTCAGGAGCAGGAGCAGGTGGAGAAGCCCTCAGGGGCAATTGGGGCTGGTGGCCACCTCTCGTATCCACTAACAGCACTGATTGTCAGGACCAGCTCCGGCAGTGGGTGCAAGCAGTGGCTCCAGTGCTGGTAGCAGGTGCGAGAGGCAGTTGCCAGCCCCGATCACTGCTCAGGAGCAGCGGTAGGTGGAGAAGCCCTGAGGGGCAATTGGGGCCAGCAGCCACCACTTGCACCCACTGTCGGCACCAAGCGATTGGGGCCAGGGCCGACAGTGGGGGCAGGACCACTGCACGCGGGAGCAAAGAATTTTCAGTAACCACGAGAGGCTCGCCCCGATGACAGCGACCGGCACCCAGCCTTGGTCTGGCACCCCCACTCACCTGCTCCACCATCCCACTGTGGCCAGTGCCTGCCATGTTCCGTGCTCTGCCACCTGCTGCTGACACCCGCCATGTTCTGTGCCCACCCCCTGGTGGTCAGCACATGTCATAATGACTGGTTGTTTGGTTGTTCGTGTTCGGCCTATTTGCATATTAGCCTTTTATTATATAGGATAGTCATTTCTCTACTGTTTCACTTTTACTTTTCCCATATAAATTATGGTCAGCTTGTGAAGTTACCCAAAACTATATATTAGAATTTTGATTGAAATTGCATGGAAACTATATATCAGTTTGAGGAGAGCACTTTAAGAAAATACATATCATGTATTCTTCTGATGCTGTCATCTGGGCAGCATCTGTACATGTCCTTTCCTTGTAGATTCTGCTACCTGCCACAATCTGGAGTGCAGGCAGCAGACTGAGAGAGAGGCTCCACCTTCAGAGCTGTGAAGAAAACACAATGGGGTGGGGGGGCTCCCTTTATTGCAGTAGGCATTTTTCAAGGGCAGAACTTTGTAGAATTCCAAGGTTCAAGAATTTTAAGATTCAAAAAAGAAAAAAAAAAGGCATTTTAGAGGAACCAGCCTAAAAGAACCTTGAGTCCTTATATATCAATAAAAGGGACTTTTGTGTCCTGTGAGTTCTCAGGGGCCACCCATTCTTGCAATTAGTTTAACTTGGGGTAAATCTATTATACTTACTCTTCTAGAGATCAGATTAGATGCTTTCCACTCTTCACTGTTCTTGCTGTTTTCTCTGTGGTCACAGACATGAGTTCCATGGAGAAGCTATTGGCAAAGGTAGAGGCCTCTGCAGGCTGACTGATCAGGCAAACAAGGAAAGAAACAGTCTCTATGGAAATAAAAATTTGTTAAAGTTGTCTTGGACATCTGAAGATGATTGATAGGATGAGGATGAGGACAAAATACAAACACGATTAAAGATTAGTCATGGCTGAAAACAGGGGTTCCTGTAAGTAATTGAGCTTACCCTCTAAGCTGAATGTTGGTAGGCCACCATCTCGAATGCTTTATGTCTACCAGGTCAGGCTAATACAGTCCACTGTTCTAGAAATTCTGAACTGCACCAGAACGTTCCACTAGTATGGAAAGTATCTTTCTAGGGTTATAGTTATGAATTAGGAGGTCTGAATGGGGAGCGAGCTAGAGTGTTGGCGAGGAGCAGAGACCAACATACTAGAAAGAGGGGATAGTAGCGAGGAGTAAGGGCAAAGATAGAGGACTAAGTAGAGAGGCGATTGCTATGAACAGAGGGGAAAGTGGGTAGTCTGGAGGGCACATACGAACTGGGTAGGTAAATAACATGGATGGGGTAGTGGAAAGAGCTCCTACTATTCAGAGGCGGGAGAGTGGTAGGGCAGAAAATACAAAGAGGTGAGTGCCACATGGGAGTAGAGCCAGGAGAATCAGGATCCAGGTTAGGAAGGTTGCTTAGAAGATGAATTTTTTTAGGAACATAAGGAGGCTGGAGTTTAGATGGAGCAATTCGAGGTAGCTTGCTTCTCATTTTTCCAAAGTATTATTCATCTTGTCAAAATGAGGGACTGCACGTAAGCTCTGACCTAGGCCTGCAGTTATCTCCTATGCTAGCCCTATGTTAGCCCTCGCCTCATCTTGTGGCATAATGCCCATTATGACATGCACACAGCTATCCACTGGGCAAAGCAGGGAGGCCCCATAAAACCAGAGAAATGGTCCCAGTTTCTAGTGATCATGGAAAATAACAGTGGAAATGAGGCTATAATACGTGTTCACATTCCCTGGGGAAACGCGTACCCATGTCCCTCAGTTGGCAAAGATTGATCAACGGGCTAAGATAGAGTTAGGGTATTGGGACCCAGGAGAATGGATCTGAGGCAGGATTGGACAAAGTGGGGAGAACTCAATATTCCATTTATTTAACCTACTACATTTTTCAAAGGCCTTTCCTATCATATATATCACTCCATGAATATGAGGCATCAGAGAAGAGATAATATGTCCATATTATGACTGATGAGGAAATTGAAGCCAGAGAGGGAAGAGTATAGCAGGCAGCAGACCAGAACTTGGGCCAAAAATCAAGCAGTTAGGGGCACGTAGGAAGAGGCAGAAAATGGCACAGAGCACTGAGAAGCAGCATGAACTCCTTCCATTTCTGGACAGGATGCTATAAGGGTGCTTCAGAGCAGACTCTTACAGTGTACTTTCTGGCTAGTGCCTGTGGTTCCTAGATTGATTTGCCTGACCCGAAGATGGTACTAGAAACATAAGGCCAAAGCCAATGGGATAGCTGCCCGTTCCTGATGCCTACTGGCCAGTTTTCAGCTTTCTTACTACTTGAGATGCCTACTTTCATGTCAGATGATTTAGGGACTACTGCACTCTCCCTCTCTATTTTGTCTGTAGGAATTCTCTCTCCTTAAAATTCCTGGTTCCTTTGAGCTCCACCCAAATCATAAGTCCCTTTGGTCTCCTATTCTTTTCTATGCACTTTTTTTTTATCAGGAAAATAAAACTATTTCCATTTTCTTTTCAAAGTCTAATTTTAATCCAGACTGAACAAACAAGTAGGAAAATGAGAAAGCTAACTGTAGGTATACCAAATGTGAAGGCATGGATTATTAACAGAACTTTTTACCTGCATATTTACAAGCAATCCTTTTGTACCTAAGTTTTGTTTTTAGTTAGCTGGAAGAAGATTTTTGACATTAGGTAAAAATAGGACTGAGGTGGCACCACATTATAATAAAAGCATTGGAAATGTGATCCTCAAGGTGTATCAATTATAAACCAGATGAAAACTTGAGTGACAAAGATCTAGCAAAATTCTCTAGTAAAAAAGTCAGTGAAATTCATGCTACCAAATAAAGATAAGAAAGCCATATAAATAGAGCAGAATAATGTCCTAGGCTTTGGGTAATAAGGTTAGGTAAAATTGAACAATTTCGAATTGCAATAAATACTCAGTGAAGATCTTGGTTGTTTAGTTGAGAGCTCCAACTTTTCCTTTTCTTTTTTAAAAAAATATTTTCATTGATTTCAGAGAGGAAGGGAGAGGGGAGAGAGAGAGAGAGAGACAATGATGAGAGAGAATCATTGATATTAGTTTTTCGGGATTTTAAAAAAAAGAAATCCTCATCCAAGGATATGTTTTCATTGATTTGAGAGAGAGAGGGAGAGAGAGAGAGAGAGAAACATTGATGGGAGAGAATCATTGATTGGCTGCCTCCTGCATGCCCCACACTGGAAATTGAACCTGCAACCCAGGTATGTGCCCTGACTGGGAATCGAACTGTGACCTCCTGGTTCATAGGTCAACGCTCAACCACTGAGCTATGCCAGCCGGGACCAACTTTTTATTTTAATGACATTTTAAAAGTCCTTGGTATCAAATAGCACTTGGATATGTAAATCAGTTAATGACATATTCTAAGACTTTAATGCCAGAGATTTTTATGATTGTGATTCATATTTTTAAAACAATTCATTGAGACACTAAATGTAAAACTAAATGCAAGCTATGTACTCACATCTAAAAAAGGAATGCTACATTTCTGCAATAATGTGTATTTCCAGGCAAAGACTTTTTCCCTCAAGAAAAGCTGCATTTAAAGGATAAACTTCTAACTAGCTAGCATCACTTTTAACATTTCATTTATTTCAGAATCGATTTTATTGGAGCCCAAACAGTGGAATTAACTGTATATTATAATATATAT
>NW_006289819.1:2529771-2535290 GCF_000327345.1 Myotis davidii | reverse complement strand
CTATTTTATATATATATATATAATATATATATTAAGTTATAGGAAATAAAGTTTATTTTGGCAGATAGTGTTAAGCAAAACTAAAGTTGCATACACTAGTAACATAACTGAACATCCTTAATTTGGCATAAGGGTTTCACATTTTCTTGTTTTCCTATGTTCTACTAAATCACCATAACCTAAACTGCTTTATAGAACCAATACATTGAAATTTAACTCACTGTTGTCGCTTATGCTCTGATTCGCAACAAAACGTTTCATAAGCTTCTTTGATCTCTGTGCCCTTCTCATTATCAATATCATCCAAATATGGATCACCAGCCCCTGATAAATCTCTTCCATTTTCTTCTGGAAGAAAGATTTTTGGAAAATCTGGAAAAAAAATTTTTCTCTTTCAAGTAACGCTTGATATTTCTCTTGGTAATCTGCACCAGCTGCAGTGAAAGGAACACCATCAGATGTATAAAATGCTGGTTCATTCATAAAATAGGATCATTTCAGGTATTGCTTCTCTGTGTGCTGAAGTTACATGGACTCTACCCCAGTTACTGACTGGATCAAGTAACTCTTGATATTTCTCTTGGTAATCTGTACCAGCTGCTGTGAAAGGAACACCATCAGATGTATAAAATGCTGGTTCATTCATAAAATAGGATCATTTCAGGTATTGCTTCTCTGTGTGCTGAAGTTACATGGACTCTACCCCAGTTACTGACTGGAGTTTTATAAGCTTTAAGAGCATCTATTTCACATCTCTGCTGCAATGTGCACCCAGGACATTTTCAATCCTCTGAATAATTTCTTCCATGTCATTTTCCACACAAATCAAGTTGTCATTCATAGGATTAGAAAAGAGAGCATTCAGCAACTTCTGAAGACAAACCTGAGAAATATCTGCTCTTGTAGTCTATCTGTTGGACCCCCAGAGCAAGGATGATGGGCCAGGTACAGAAACTCACCAGGGCAGAAAGTTCTGGATGCTTAGCAAGAGGCAAAACTGGGAAAACAAGAACCTTGCCCTCCTGGTAACCTATTCTCCCCTCGCATATCACTGGTCATGTGGTTTGGATCCTGGATCTTTCATATCTCTGGTGAGGCAGCTTAGAACCCCTGACCTTTCCTCCCTAAAGATAACACCTAGACTTCAGTTGTATTTCAGCTCCAGACCCAGAAGAGCAGCAAAACCAGACAAGTGGCCCATGGCTACCTCAGGACCAGCTATATTGACTAATGATCCCTTGAAAGAGCACACCAGGAATGCTGATGAATATTCTATTAAAGCTACAGGGGCTGACAGGGAGCTGGCACTGGGCCCCTGGTGCAGGCCGTGCTGGGCTGGTGCTGCAGGGCTTTGAGCTGTGGTGGCACCCGGTGCCATGTCTGTTCCGTAGGCCCTGCTCTGCTCTGCAGGCCCACTCGGTTCCAGGAACGGCCGGTCCCAGGCCTGCTCCCTCTGTGGCCAGGCCAGGCGGACTAGCACCTGGGGCCCTTTTGAAATCGTGGGACATGCTCCTCCTCCTGCTAGGGCCCAGGGTGCTGCTCTGCTCAGGAAAGTGTGGGGGCTTCTGGAACAGGAGGGTGCCATCCCTGCTTGGCCCTCTGCACACCCTACACCCCCAAGGAGCAGAAGGTACCTGCAGCATCTGCAGCGAAGCACCCACCCTCCCCTTGGACTCTATCTATATATATAAAAGCCAAGCAGCCGGAACAACAGAATGACCAAACCCATTGCTATGGTGCACACTGCGGTGTCCAACCAGTCCGATTGGGGCCTCAATTGGCCCCCCAAACTGTCACAGCCCCTCCCCCTGGCCAACCCTACCCATGATCATCCCCCATTGGGCTGGCCGGCTGGACCCCACATGTGCATGAATTCATGCACCAGGCCTCTAGTGTTATATGTTACAGAAGAGCAATATTCTTTGTCAATTGCATTATAATCAAATCTGTAACCATGTCATTTTTGTTGTTGTTGCTAATCCTCACCTGAGTATATTTTTTCCATTTTAGAGAGTGGAAGGGAAGGGGAAAGGGAGTGAGAAACACCAATGGGAGAGGCATATCTATTGGTTGGTTTTTAGTTGTTTATAATTAGCCTTTTTTTCTTGTTTTCATAGACATACCCCTGGTTGAAATTTTAGTATTTAAAGCTCCAGAGGCCAGACTGAAGGGACCTAAATTCTGCCACCCTGAAGCTACTTTGCAGGATATTGGTTTTAAGATTGTTTATTAAGAAACAAAAGATTAAGAAAGAACTGTTGACCCTCCCCCTATTTCCTGCCTGAAAGATTCAGACAGAGAAACCTGCTTCAGGCAAAAGATGTTAGGATGTTTGCCTTAGCCTAACTTGAATTAAGTATCCTGTACAAGAGGGGAAAAAAACAACCAACCAACCAAACAAAAAAAACCCCAAAGCAAAACAAAACCAAAAACCAAAACCACAAGAGGGCTCAGGGCGTGCCTGTTAGCTAGATACCCACTGTGTCCCATTGTTTCTGAGTTTCCTGGCAAGAATTTTACTGCCATGTGTGTTCTGCTCTCCCTATAAATTGCCCATTTTCACTTCTGAAATCTATTACCCTGTTCCCCCTCCCTTCGTTTCCCCACTATGTCTAGAAATGTCTTATGTACCTAATGCTTCACTACTGTTTTTGGAATTTTCATGGAATTAATGTGTCTACGTGAATTTCCCATGCACATGTATTAAACTTCGATTTTCTCCTGTTAATCTGTCTCTGTTAATTTGGTTATTAGCCCAGCCAGAAGAACTTAGAAGGTGGGAGGAAAAGTATTAATATTTTTAAATCCCACAGGATAAATGTGAGAGAATTATCAAGAGATAGCACAAAGAGATCAAAAGAGAAAAATGTATGATGTTGTGATTTAAAAGAAACATATATTTGACCATTCAGATGACCCAAATATATTTCTCATATGTAGCTGGTTTTTGTCTACAATTCCTGAAAACAGCTCTGAAAACTCTTACAATTTCCTCAGCAATAAGATCAATGGGAGCTCCTTTTCTTATATCTGGTGCCTTGACCTTAGTTCCTGAAATCCCTTCAGAACCATAAAAGTGAAATAGGTGTCTTAATACTTAAGATAACCCTTTCCACTACAATTGGGTGGTCATGGATGAAGTGACTTTGGAAAAGCACCTAAGGATGGGGCCTGGTTTTCAGAGGAATCAACCATAGCAATAAGATCAATGGGAGCTCCTTTTCTTATATCTGGTGCCTTGACCTTAGTTCCTGAAATCCCTTCAGAACCATAAAAGTGAAATAGGTGTCTTAATACTTAAGATAACCCTTTCCACTACAATTGGGTGGTCATGGGTGAAGTGACTTTGGGAAAGCACCTAAGGATGGGGGCTGGTTTTCAGAGAAATCAACCATGTGATTATACTAGTAGGGTTGGAACTTTCAGTCTTACCCATCCTGTTCTTCAAGGAAGGGAGAGGAGTTAGAGGTTAAATCAATCACCAATGGCCAATGATTTAATAAATTATGTCTGTGCAGTGAAACTTCCATAAAAGCCCCAACGGACCAGGTTTGGAGAGCTTCTGAGCTGGTGAACATGGAGGTGCTGGGAGGGTAGTGTGCCTGGAGAGGGCCCGGAAGCTCGGTGGCCTTTCTTAGATAGCTATTCTTGTCTTTTATAATAAACTGGTGATCTTACAGGTAAAATGTTCCTCTGAGTTCTGTGAGCCTCTTTAGCAAGTTAACTGAACTCAAGAAGGGGATTGTGGGAACTTCTGATTTATAGCCAGTGGGTCAGAAGCACAGGTACAATCTGGATGAGCAATTGGCATCTGATGTGGAGGGCAGTCTTGTGGGACTGAGTACTTTACCTGTGGAATCTGATGCCATCTCTGGGCCGATAGTGTCAGAATTGAGTTGAATGGTAGTGAGACATGAGTCTCGAGAAATTGACAAATTAATTCCCAGGCAAGGGAGGGGTAAGCAAAGGGAATCGAAGTTTATTACAGCGGAAGTAACAAAGCTCTGGGTGCCTGAGAAGCTCACTGGTCTAGGGGTTTATATTTGTCTGCTCTTGCCCTCTATGGCTCTTTCAGAAAAACACCAGCCAGTCTCCTTTGGCCTTCATCTCCACACTTTTATTTCCTGCTCTTGGGTTCAAGGGGAAGGGCACTCTACGGTTGACTGGTACATTCCGCTTACCTTGCTCACATTCTGACCCTCTGGCTCATTCCATCCTTATCTACTATCTTCCCTCCTCGAGGCCCTTGCCTGATCCCCTCTAACTCCACAGTAGGACATCTAGCTGGTGTTGAATTGTTTACTGGTAAACACTCCCCCTTTCTCTCCCCAACCTGCATATCAAAATTTGATGATCAGAACCATTTAATATGACAGTAATATTGAGAAGTATGCAGAACAAATTTTAAAGTCTAACATGTCTAATAAATACAAAAAGGAGAAAGTCAAGAGAATGAGGAAGAGAAATATTTGAAGTGATAGTAACTAAGTCTGTTCCAGAAATGGTAAAACTCATTAATCCTCAGATTCAGGACACACACTGGATTCTTCTCCTTTTTTTTCCCAGTTAATATAATTCTCCATTTATTATCACTTTTCTAACATACTAGTGTAAGCATAGTGGTCAGACAATCATATTGTTGGGGGATTGGTGGGGTCAGATTGGACCTGGGTTCAGTAACCTTGGCACTTGAGTTCTCGCTAGGAAAGAATGTAGAGCCCAGACAAATTATGAGAATATTTATTTGGAAAATCACAGAGGTAGAAGAAGTATTCACAGACGAAATGGGTTTAGGAAACAAACTATAGAGGTAAAGGAAGGGCCCTTGGAACTTAGAAGTGAGGGAGGTAATGGTAATGTGCCTGGGGAGCAGGGGGGAGGAGGGCTGGAGGAGGAGGAGGGAAGGAAAGGCTTGGTGTGCTCCCTGAAGAGAGAGCTCTCTGCCCTGGGTCCTCCACCTGGGGGTTTTCAGGGTGGAGATCTTAGGGGAGGTCTCAGGGAAAGATCTCAGTAGAATAGTTAGCAGCTTCCCACGTGTGTCCTTTCAGGGTAGGGGTCTCCACAGATTGATTGGTGAGCGCCAGGGTAGGTCATTATTCAATGCAGCTCATCCTTGGTATTGCTTGTCTGGTTTTGCTGCTTTTCTGGGCCTGGAGCAGAAATACAACTGAGGCTAGATGTTATCTCTAGGGAGGAAAGGTCAGGGGGTCCAAACTGCATGACCATGATATTCTAGGGGAGGAAAACTCACCTGAGGGTGAAGTCCCACCCTATAATTGTCCTTTGCTAAGCACCCAGGGCTTTCTGTCCTGGTGACCTTTTGTACTTGGCCTGTCGTCCTTGCTCTGCTCATGTCTAACTGCCTACCACAAAAGTACAATATATCATGACCAAGTGGGACTTACTGTAGGGATGCACAGTTGACTTAACATTAGAAAATCAATCACTGTAATTCATCATAGTAACAAACTAAAAACCATATGACCATCTCCATAGATTTAGAAAAAGCATTGACAAAA
>NW_006289819.1:2527325-2529626 GCF_000327345.1 Myotis davidii | reverse complement strand
GGTGTGCACACACCTGGGATAAAATTAGATAAAAGTTAAAACCAGTTTTTTCAGATGCCTCTGAGGGACACTGAGTCACTGCTGATCTTCCTGCTTAGCTACTGATATTGGCCCAGCTGAGTAATAAGCTGAAGTTCTTAATGATGTTCCTTCCCTATTTTAAGCACCGAATTTAACAAGCCTCCCAGGACTTCTCAACTGTGGCTTAATTGGGCCGTAGCCAGCAAGGAGGACTTCTGGGGCAGAGGCACCCAAGAGTGGCTCTCAGTGACTGGGGAGTAAGCTTGGAAACTCACAGCGGGGGTGGAGGGGAGGAAAAGTGATTAAGATAGAACATCTAGCTTAATTGGGATGAGAAGAGTGTAGTTCTCGGTATAATTGATAGTTCTTATATCCTCCTGGGAAGTGGCCAACTAATGCAGAGCTCACGGGGAATTCTCCGTGGCTCTAAGTCGGGGGCCTATGATTGCTCCTGGAAAGCCACACACACAATCTTAAGGCAGGCCTTGAGTTCAGGTGGCTACACTGCCTGAGAAGTGTTTCTCCACCTTGAACAAACCTTGGCGTGCAAGTCAGTTACTAAAGATCAGAGCTAGTAGGAGCCTAAAGGTGACAGTGATAGGCTGGTTACATCAGAAGCCCCTCAAAAATGTTTTCGTTGTTATTACTTGTAATTTCTTTAAAAATTTTTTCTAATTATCAGATAAACATTAATACACTCATTATAAACATTCAAATAATATAGATAAAAGTCCCCTTTGATCCTCTCTTCCATACTAGTCCCCACACCAGAAGTTAAGTCTGTTTGCATTATCAGATAAACATTAATACACTCATTATAAAGATTCAAATAATATAGATAAGTAAAAGTCTCCTTTGCTCCTCTCTTCCATACTACTCCCCACACCGGAAATTAAATCTATTTGAGATTTTAAAAAATATGCTTTAACTTTGTATACCTATGGGCATGCAGAAATGTAATTTTGTTCTCTTTTTCCTAAGGTGGAGGGATTTAATGATATCATAACATAATAATGATATAAATGACATTTTCACTATTAGGTCAAAAGGTATATATACTTTAATTTTTTCAGCTTTATTGAGGTATAATTGACATAAAATTATAAGGTATTAAATGTACATCGTGGAGATTTGATATACAAATGCACTGTGGAGGATCCCCCCAGCTAGTTAATTAACACATCCATCAACTCATATATTTATCTTTTTTGTTATGTGTGTGTGAGAACACTTAAGTACTAATGTCTTAGCAAATTTCAATTCTATAATAGTCTTTTTAAAAAATATGTTTTTATTGATTTTAAGAGAGAGAGAAAGAAACATCAAACATCAATTGGCTGTCTCCTGCATGCCCCCTACTGGGGATCGAGCCTGCAACCCGGGCATGAGCCCTGATTGAGAATTGAACTGGTGACCTCTTGGTTCCTGGGTCAATGCTTAACCACTAAAGCCATACCAGCCGGGCCAAGCTATAATACTGTCTTATCAACCACAGTTATCATGTTTTACATGAGCTCCTCAGAATTTATGCATCTAATAGCTAACATTTGGTACCCTTCTACCAACCTCTCCCTATTTCCCTCACCCACTCTGGCAACCACTTCTCTATTCTCTCTTACTATGATTTTGAAAAATTTTCTTTTTGTTTTTTAGACCCCACATATGAGTGGTACCATACTTATTTGTCTTATTTCACTTAATGCCCTTAAGGTCCATCCATGTTGTTGCAAACGGCAGGATTCTCTTCTTTCCCGTGGCTGAGTAATATTCCATTGCATGTATATACCACACCTCCTTTATCCATTCAAGTGTAGATGGACATTTGGTTTGTTTCCATATCTTGGCTATTACGAATAGTGCTGCATCAAACATGGGAGTACAGATATCTTTTCAACATCCTGTTTTCATTTCATTTGGATGTACACTCAGATGGTTGTTCTATTTTTATAATTTTTGAGAAACCTCCATACTGTTTTCCTTAGTGGAGACATCAATTTACATTCCCACCAACAGTGCACCAGGATCATCTGTTCTTCGCATCCTTGTCAATACTTGTCATTTTCATTATAGCCATTCTAAAAGGTGTGAGATGATATCTCATGATGGTTTTGATTTTCATTTCCCTGGTTATTAATGGTGTTGAGGCAACTTTTCATATACCTGTTGGCCATTTGTATATCTTCTTAGAAAAATGTCTATTCAACCCTATGCCTATTTTTTTGGTCTAGGAGCTCCACATTGCCCAGGTAGAGTACTGGATTCTTATCATGTTTTAAGAGC
>NW_006289819.1:2522581-2526854 GCF_000327345.1 Myotis davidii | reverse complement strand
CAACCACAGTTATTATGTTTTACATGAGCTCCTCAGACCTTATGCATCTAATAGCTAACATTTGGTACCCTTCTACCAACCTCTCCCTATTTCCCTTACCCACTCTGGCAACCACTTCTCTATCCTCTCTTACTATGATTTTGAAAAATTTTCTTTTTGTTTTTTAGACCCCACATATGAGTGGTACCATACTTATTTGCCTTATTTCACTTAATGCCCATAAGGTCCACCCATGTTGTTGCAAATGGCAGGATTCCCTTCTTTCCCGTGGCTGAGTAATATTCCATTGTGTGTATATACCACACCGCCTTTATCCATTCAAGTGTAGATGGGCATTTGGTTTGTTTCCATATCTTGGCTATTATGAATAGTGCTGCATCAAACATGGGAGTACAGATATCTTTTCAACATCCTGTTTGCATTTCCTTTGGATGTACACTCAGAAGTGGAATTGTTGAGTCAAATGGTTGTTCGATTTTTATGATTTTTGAGAAACTCTATGCTGTTTTCCTTAGTGGAGACATCAATTTACATTCCCACCAACAGTGCACCAGGATCATCTGTTCTTCGCATCCTTGTCAATACTTGTCATTTTCATTATAGCCATTCTAAAAGGTGTGAGATGATATCTCATGATGGTTTTGATTTTCATTTCCCTGGTTATTAATGGTGTTGAGGCAACTTTTCATATACCTGTTGGCCATTTGTATATCTTCTTAGAAAAATGTCTATTCAACCCTATGCCTATATTTTTGGTCTAGGAGCTCCACGTTGCCCAGGTAGAGTACTAGATTCTTATCATGGTTTAAGAGCATTTTTATTTTTTTTAAATATATTTCTTTATTGATTTCAGAGAGGAAGGAAGAGGGAGAGAGAGATAGAAACATCAATGATGAGAGAGAATCATTGATTGGCTGCCTCCTGCATGCCCCCGACTGGGGATGGAGCCCGCAACCCAGGCATGTGCCCTTGACCAGAATCTAACCTGGGACCCTTCAGTCAGCAGGCCAATGCTTAAGAGCATTTTTAAACCTAGCCCTGCTTTCCTCTTCAACTTCTCTCCTAACTCCAACTCAGATGTACACTCTCAGATCAACCCACCAAATAATTTTCTGTTCCCCAAACATGCTATGTGTACTTTGCTACTACCCAGACTGTGTTTGCCTGCAGTGTCTAAGATTCTCATTCCTTTCCTTATAGAATATTTTATTGCATGCTAAAGGTCTAATGTAAATTTCATACCTTGGAAAAACACTGGTTTGTAAGTGCTTATTTACAGGTAAAATTTTCCTCTTGGCTCTAAATGATCTTTCTTCAGATCTGGCCCAGGGGAGAGATGTGAAATGTGTGTTGGAAGATAGAAAGTGGAGGTGCCCAAGGGAGCTGGTATACATTGAGACAGAAGTCATTCAGTTGTATTAGACTGGAGTGTGCAGCTGGACCCCTTAGAGGGCTGAGCTCCTTGGACCCCTCACAGATCACTCAGGAATCCCAAGAACAGCGATGGAGAGTAATGCATAGCAGGAGGACAGAGAGGGTCGAAGTGTTCACAGCTGCTTTCCTGAGGAAGGTGAATCTGGAATTTATGGGAGACTTGACGTTATGAGGGAAGAGGAACTTTAGGTGGGGAGCATGGCAGGTGCATAATTGGGAAATGAATAGCTTTATAGATCACTTACGATAAGTCAGGCAGACCTAAAAGCTTTATACTTATTGACACATTTTATTTTCACCTAAGACCCTATTAAGCAGGTTTTATTTTACTGTCAAAAGGCCTAGAGACCCAGACAGGTTTTTGAAACGTGCATAGTCACACAGCTGGTAACTGTGTGAAATCAGTCTGACACGATTCCAGAGAAAACATGGAGCTTGGGAGGGTGTGGCCAAGCAGAAGACTGGCCTGAGCATTTGAGGCTCGGCTGGGAGGCTCAGGGAGACTGGCCGTACATAGTCTTTAGTACTAGGTGATGAAGTTCACGCTTGATATTCAGACCTCAGGGAATTCAGAGGTGCTGGGAGCTCACTGGAAAATCATGGATGTGTTGCTCAGGGAATCAGGGCCCCTGGGCGCAGTTTCAAAGGAGAGCGCCTCAAACTCCTGGCCCAAGCTCACACAGAGCCCAACAGCAGGTGAAGAGTGGCAGGAGCTCCCTCTACTGTCTGTAAGTCCTCACATCGGGGTGTCCCTTCCTGCCTGTGCTTCTTGCTCTGTCCTTTGATCCTCTGCTCACTTCTCTATCTCTCTGACTTGCTTTTTTTTTAATTGTCTAAAGTTTTACATATGTCTTCTTCTTCCCCACCTGACCCCTCCACCCCCGAAGCCATTCCCACCCCGGGGAAGCCCCCACCACCCCAGTGCCTGTGTCCATTGGATATGCTAATATGCATGCATACAAGTCCTTTGGTTGCTCTCTAACCTCCCCTCCCCTACCATTTGTCTCTGGATCTATTCTTGTTCATCAAATGATGTTGATCATTATATCCCACATGTAAGTGAGAGAAGGTGAGATTTATCTTTCTCCAACTGGCTTATTTTGCTTAGCATAATGTTCTCCAGTTGATGAGAGACAAACATCGATCAGCCACCTCCTGCACACTCCCCACTGGGTATGTGCCTGCAACCAATGTACATGCCCCTAAGCAGAATCGAACCTGAGACCCTTGAGTCCACAGGCCGACTCTATCCACTGAGCCAAACCGGTTAGGGCTGTACCACAGTTTTTTTAATCCACTCATCTGCTGATGGGCACTTAGGCTGTTTCCAAATCTTAGCTATTGTAAATTGTGCTGCTATGAACATAGGGGTGCATGTATCCTTTCTGATTGGTGTTTCTGGTTTCTTGGGATATATTCCTAGAAGTGGGATCACTAGGTTCCCAGCTTTGCAGGGGTCCTAATATGCAGTTACTTTGCTACTAGATTTGGAGCTTTCACCTTATTAATGATGGATCTGTTCTTTCTCTGCAATAGGAGAGGGATGCAAGATTTCCTCTGGGGAGACTGCAGCTCTCTTACTGAGTTTATTCTTCTAGGATTCTCCACTAACACAGAGATCAATGTTATTCTATTGTCTTCCTCTCCTTCACCTCATCTCCCTTCTGGGAAATGGGCTTATTATCATCTTGATGTGCACTGACTCCTGCTCCACACACCCATGCACTTTTTCCTCAGTCATATCCATTCCGAATATGGGCTATGTCACCACCACAGTGTCCCAAATACTGGCACATCTGGTTTGCAAGAGGAAGACCATTACCTGCATTGGATGTGCGGCCCAGACGTACAGCTTCCTGATGCTGGGAATCACTGAGTCTTGACTTTTTGCAGTGGCGGTTTATCACAGGTATGTGGCCATTGGCTATCCCTGAGGTATAAAGTCATCATGAGCTCTTTGCTGTGTGGGTGAATGGTGGTCATCTGTGGATTCTGGGGTGTCATCTGCTACTAATTCTTCCCTATTGTGGTCCCAATGAGATCAATCACTTCTTCTGTGAAGTACCTGCAGTCTTGAAATTAACCTGTGTGGACACGTCTCTCAGTGACCAGGTGAACTTCATCTTGGGCTTCATCCTTCTGTTGGTCCCACTTTTCCTCACCATCATTGTCTACATCAGTCTCTTTGCTGCCATCCGGAGGAATCACTCTGTCCAAGGGTGACTCAAGGCCTCCTCCACCTGTGCCTCCCACATCACCACGGTTACTACGTTCTCATTCCATTTTTGGTTATGTAAGTAAGGCCTGGCTCTGAGGCCTCCCCATAAAAGGAAAAAAAGCTGGCTCTATTCTACAATGTCATGTCTGCCTTCTTCAACTCTATCATCTACAGTCTTAGGAACTAAGATGTAAAGAGGGCTTTCCTAGGAGTGACAGGCTGGGCCAAAACACTAGAATGAAGTCACAGAAACATGGGTACCAGCAACAAACCTGGGACACAGCCTACATGACTTTTCCATTCAAATTCTTTCCAACATCAGTGAGCACATGTGATACATGAATGGGCTAGACTCAGTGAGATGATGAAGGAGAACCTCCAGAAGGCTGTGGCAGGAGGTGTTCCTCAAGCTTGAAGACACCAGACAGTGGACTGACTTACTGGAGGCAAATCATATGTTTAATTCATTTTTAAATTACCAGTTTATAAGACCTGCCCAAGAATTGGCATAATCATCATCTTTCTATTACTAAATGAATATGAGATTGAGTGATTGAGCTCTGGACTCATAAAATAAGATCAAAGTGGTGGGCATATGATGAGTCCTAGATCAGTGAACCC
>NW_006289819.1:2517121-2522522 GCF_000327345.1 Myotis davidii | reverse complement strand
GCTATTTTGATAAAGCATTTTCAACTTTATTGAAATATACTGACATACAATGAACAGTAGATATTGAAAGTATACAATTTGATGAGTTCTGAAATATCATTATCATCATCATTCCCCAACGTTTCCTTATGACTCTCTGCAGTTCCTCTGTATTAGCTATTTATTGCTGTGCAACAAATTACCCCCCCCCTCAATTTCATGGCTTATGACAACAAACATTTATTATATGTATATTTTGCAGTTTCTGTGGATCCGTAATATGAGCGGTTAGCTGGGTCCTCTGGATTATGGGCCCTCACAAGACTTTGATGAAGGTACCATTTGGAGCTACAGCTATCCTAAGGCTTGACTTGGAAAGGATGCTTCCAAGCACACTTGAGTGTTGCTAAGATTCTGCTCCTGACAGGCTGTTAGACTGAGGGTCTCGTTTCCTTCTTGACTATTGTTCAGAGCATCCATCAGTTCCTTCCATGTGGGCCTCTCCCTAGAGCAACACAGCACGTGGCAGTTGGCTTCAGAGAGTAAGCAAGAGAGATTGAGAGCAATGCTGAACCAGGGTCTTTTGCAACCAAATATTGAAAGTTACTGCTCCCTCACGTTTGGGATATTGTGATTATGAGAAATGAAATACTAGGTCCAGCCCAAACGCTAGGGGAGGGGATTACAAGGACATGAATATCAGGATGCAGGTGTCATTGGTTCATGCAAAATGTTTCTCCCTTGTGATTTAGACTTTTGCTAATCAGGTAGTCTTCTGTGGATTAGCATTACCAGCATCACTTCTGAGTGGTTAAGAAATGTAGTCTTGGCGCCCTCCCGCTATGGAATCAGAATTTGCATTTGAGGAGATTCTATAGGTGATTTCTAGGTGCTCTTAAGTTTGAGAACAATGATTTAGCCAACACTGCAAGGACAATATCATACCACCTGTCTCAGTAGACTTGTATAAACTCTAGACTTTTTAATTTAAATGTGTTAAATATTCAATATACAGTGTGTGTGGGGGGGAGTAGGTTTACAGTTGTGAGTATGCAAAACACAGTTTATTCTTGCATTATGTATTAATTATTATATTATTTTTTTGTATTCTAACTATAAAGCTACTTCCCCCACCCCTGTGTTATGTATTTAAGTAATATATTTAAGTCATTCAATATTACAGAAGTATTTTTACTCGGTTCTAATGTTCTCATATCTTAAGTAACACAATGAAAATTGTTGTATTACTTTTCCTGCACTTCTGATGTCTAGTCGCTAAAATATCTTAACACTGGAAGCATTAGGCCAAAGTATTTAAGGTTCCTGATACATAAAGCCAGATCCTCTGGCAAAAAGATCAATTTATACTCCCACCAGCAATGTGTGAAAGTCCATGATTCATTGTCTTCTGGTCATCCCTGATTGTTTAAAAACTCTTAGCCAGTTTCAAAGGTGAAAAACTGGTATCTTCTGAGACGGGAGAGCTCCTTAGGTGGGGCCATCTCGGCTCATACTGGCCTGCCTCCTGGACACAATACGGTAGCAGGAAGTCATTGGTATTTTTATGTGCGTGTCTTTGGTGGGATTTTCCCATATGCTTACTGATTATTTGGATTTCTTTATGAACTGTTCATATCTATTGGCAGTTTTCTGGGGTGTTTGAATTTTTCTTACCAATTCATAAGAGCTCTTTCTATATTAATGATATGCTTCGGATGTTTGCAAGCATTGCAGTTATATACCTTGTTTTGTTATCTGCCTTTTATTTTTGCTTCATTATTTACACAACACTATGGCTGGAGGCCTCAGAGCTGGAGGCCTTTGCCTGCCCCTTGGGAACCTCCTACCTCTGGAGGACTGTTCCTTTTCTAGCATTTCCAGTGGGGTAGGATAATATCTTCGAGGACAATGCAAACCTGTAGCCTTGGTTTATTGCAGAAGGCGCAGGCATTCATGTTCAATAATTCTGGCCAGTGCGATTTAGGGTTTTGCAAGGAGCTTCATGGGAATGTGCATCAGCAAGGGGCTGGGAAAGAAGGACGCGAGGGGCCGCATACTAACTTACCGGAGTTGTCCCTAGAACGTCACGGGGATAGCTCTGTTGGATGCTGGCGTTCCTGTACCAGCAAGCAAAGGCAGAAGCTGGCAAATATGGGTGATGCCCAGTAACATGAACCTGCAGATTGGCGAAGCCTGGGGAAAAACAATGTGCCTTTGTAAGATTCTATTAGGAATAAACAGAGTGTGGGGGAAGGTCCCTTCAAGCAAAAGGGAACAGAGCACAAAACTTCCCACTGAGCTTTAACCTCTCTCTGGACTACCTAAATTTTGTATGTAGGGTAACAGTAGGCCCACTCTCCCCTCTCTAACGTTCCTCAACCTTAAGTGGACAGAGTGGAGTCCTTTTCTTTGAGATCACCCAAGACAGGCTATGGTTTTTCCAAAAATGGATTTTATTAGAAACAAGAGGAAAAAGGAAATCAAAAGGTATAAAAATACCAATGAACAGAAACAAGTGGTCATAAAATAATGTGTCCCCTTCTCTAAGGTAATTTCAGTCAACCTCAAAGTCAATGGAAACTCATGTATATAAGATATGTAATGGTAAGATTATATACAAGATAGAGAATTATATAACCTACTCTATAGTTATATAGTGATAGATTCATTATATTGAATGTGGGATATGCGTACATTTTAATATGTGTCTTATGAAGTAAGGTGCCCATAGTGGTCTTTAACTGCCCAGCGGCCTCTCAGGTCTCAGCCCTTTGAGGGTGTGTTCTGTCTGGCATTTCAAATCCCTTGGTGAGAAGCTTTTCTCAAGCAGGAGAGAAGGGGCCACTCTCCGGCTATGGCACCTCACTCCCTGAGGACTGTAGCACCAAGGACTTGACAGGTGACAGAAAGAACCTGCATCCTGCGGTCCTGAGACAGTGCGGCAGCGACCTGGGGTCCCCTCTGGCCAAAGTGAATTCAGTCCTGCCTGGAGGGCGGAATGAACTTCAGGCTCCATCCTTTCTGAGCGTGAGAAGGCCCTATCGCCAGCCCAGGGGGAGTGGAGTTACATTTGGAACTTGGCCCAATATGTGCCTGCAGGACCCAAACTGGGCTTGGGCAAGAAGTCGAGAGCCACAGTGGAGAGAGGCCTGTGAGAGCTGAGCCCAAGAGCCTGGCTTCAGAGACAGGAGGGCTCCTTAGGTGGGGCCATCGCCGCTCATATGGGCCTGCCTCCTGGGATAATAGGGTAGCGGGAAGTCAGGGCCGGAGTCCTGGAGCCTCGCTGTACCCTGAATGAAGTCCCCTCTCTCCCCTCCTGACTGGCCACTCTTGTCACGCTGAGGGCTTGGCACTTTCTCCTCGATGACAGAGTCTCTCTCTGTACCCTGCTCTGCTCTACTGGTCCTGACCCCAGCATGGAGTCCACTGCGGCACTTGGCAGGGCCATGAAGGCCTCTTTCTCCACCCAGGGGAGCTCAGGACCTGGTGGGTCGTGTCCAGCTGAATCTGATTTGGGTTCCCTCTCAGACCCACTCCATAGTGAACCTCCTACTCCTGAAGGGCTGTTCCTTTTCCAGCATTTCCCTGGCCCAGCCTGGGACGCTCTCTCCCCGGATGCCCAGTCTGAGAGCTCAAGGACTCTAGGTCTGTGGTCCATCTCCCTTCCACGTGGCAGGGCCTGAATTCAACAACCAAGCTCTGTAGGCAGCAAGTGTTCACACGCAAAGGTGGTGGAATCGTCTTTCCAACCTGCAGCTCTGGCTTTGTTCCTCCCCTGCTCCAGAACCTTCAATGGTTCCTGTCCCTGGAATTCAGTCCCAGCTCCTCTGTCCAACCATCAGAGTTCTTGGGGAGCTGACTCTGCCCACCCCTCCAGCCTCCTCTCCTGTCTCACACCCGGCACTCCCTGCAGCCTGAACCACCTGTAGATCCCCAGACACACACCTCACTTCACACAGCTCCTCCCTGACACCTCATGCTACCTGTCAGCTCTCCCTTCCTGAGAGCCCTCCAGGATTGCTCCTCTGTTCCTCTCTGTTTGTGCTGTGGTTTCACTAACCGACTGACGGATTCTACAAACACTCAAAGGTACTGATGGTGTATCAGACATTTCTAGTCACTAGAAACAAAAAGATGAACAAATTTGGTCCTGCCCTTGTCCATGCTGGCCTAGGACTGGGAGGAGGGAGGGGAAAAATGGAGATGGATGCAGGTGTGGTAAATACGTGGGGAAGGGTACACATGCAATTATGTACTAACACAGAGAAGGGTCCCACTGACTCTTTTTTTCACTGAGGGGTGTGGAAAAGAGTTCACAGGAGAGGCAATACTTGAGGTGGCCCCTGAAAGATGAATAGGAGTTTGATAGATGGGAGAGGATAGAGAAGGGCCTCCAAGATAATATAAGAAATTTAGAATATTTTTCCATTTATCCCACTCCTGATATAAAGGTTATCATTTTTAAATTTTTAATTTACTTAGTTAACCCCATACGACATTATCAATATTGGCTTACAGAGACAGTGTTCATTTAGATTCACCCAGATGCATGTGGCTTTCCTTGCTCTTTATTCCTTCTTGCTTTAGACCTTCCATCTGCATTTACTTTCCTTCCTCCAAAGTTCTTACTTCAGAATTTTTTTTGCTGGAGTCCTGCTGGTGACAAATGTTCTTAATTTTTGTTACTCTATACATCTTTATTTCATCGTCATCCTTGAATGATATTTCTTCGCTGAGTACAAAATTCTGCGTGGGGCCGCCTCCCTGGGGCTCAGTCTGCCGGGGACCTCATCCAAGCCCACCTGCTTCTGGAAGAAAGAGCCAGACTTCACAGAGGTCAGTCTGTTCAACAAGTGGGACCCCAGGGCCTTCTGTATGTTCAGCAAAGGAAGCTTGCAGTGACCTCTTGAAGGATGGCCCCATCTCCATCTGGGTTCGGATGATGCCACCACTTGTCACGTTGTGGTCCTGAGGTCCTCAGGTAATGGAGCTGCCTGCTTGATGCATTGTGATGAACTGACACCAAAGCTGAGGTTCCCTTGATCATGAACTCCACACAGTCCTTTCCCACCATACTCAGTGTGGAAGGCTGGAAGTGCACCTTAGCCATAGTCACAAAAACTTACTCATCAACTTCTTAGTGAATTTGACAGGCAAGACGATGACATTCACTTAGGGACCTGTGTGATAGAATTAAATGACTGGGAAGAGCCCTGGCCAGTGTTGCTCAAGGGCTAGAGGGTTGGCCTGCTCACTGAAGAGTTGTGCATTCAATTCCCTGTTAAGGGCATGTGCCTGGGTTGAAGGTTCCATCCCTTACCCTGGTTTGGTTCCTGTGGGAAGCAACCAATCAGTGTGTCTCTCTCACATGGATGTTTATCTGTCTCTCTCCTCTCCCTCCCTCCATTACATTCTCTCTTAA
>NW_006289819.1:2507436-2516707 GCF_000327345.1 Myotis davidii | reverse complement strand
AAAAAAAATGATAAACAAACAAAGGAGAACCTCCCCACATCTCTGGCTGAGCCCTCCACTTTGTTGAACATATTAGATCTACCTTGACATTTTTTTAAATACTGATCTCCAACAAACATACTATTTCCTGGAAGTTAAGCTCTGCTCTTAAAAAAAGGGGGAGATAAAGAAAAAAGATGGCTTATGAGAAAAGATCTCTTCTCCAGGAAGCTAACAATAGGAATTGCCAAATAAATCAACTTTTTGGCATAACAGAGACCAGTGACGGTGGTTGGACAAAATATGAATTTGGAATCTATATCCTTGAAGTCTTAGTGTCTTTCAAATGACTTTCAAAATAATTTAAGTTAGCAAAAAAAAGAGAGAGACAGAAATGAAAAACTTGTGTGGTCGTTGTTTTCTTTTAGCTCATTTCCACTGTTGTTCTTCAGAGGAATGTTGGCTGTCATTTAGCTCCTTTCAAAAAATCTGGCATTTCCCCCTCCTTTGGCTACACTTAGGATAGTCTCTTTTAACTATAATGCTTTGAAGATTCTCTCTGCGGTATCTGTCTGTAGATTTCTTTTTTTTAATTCATCCTATTTAAAATGTGTTTGCAAAAATATAAAAAAAAATGTGTTTGCAAAGACCAGCTTTGTTTTGTGATTAGGGATAATATTTGAAGATTATTTAAGATCATAAGGGTGGATATTATCAGAAAAACATCATCTAAGACTTGCGAAAAGGCCTTCTTGGTGTTGCCTAGCAGGTCCTCTGAGGAATATCTGACTTTATGGGGTGCATTCCTTTAATTGACCTTATATGGACTAGGTCATTTTACAACTCGGCAGGTGTAGCTGTGAAGTTATAGAAAACTATAGCAATGAAAATTATTCCTATCTAGAGTAATGAAATGATTCATATTCACAACAATGCAAATGTTCAGTAGAAAGCATACATTTCTATAAGTAAAATTATTCCTTGAACTAATCCTAACATCTTATGGGTTTCTTCATGAGTTAATGGGTTCAGAAAGTTTTTGATATATAAGAAAAAAACATAAAGAAAAAAAATCACGAGTTCACTAAGAATTCTATTTATTAAGTTATTATTCTATTCTATATATCGAAAGAAAGTGAAAAATATTCTTCAGCAGTAAAAATAAACCAACATGGATACATACCCAAACTATTGTTGAGTAATTAAATCAAGTTATAGAAGAATACATACTTTATAATTCAATTTTTAAAATCATGAAAACAAATAATAAATTGTTTAACAATTGTATTATAATTTATAGCTTCAAAAATATTGATACAAGCAATTAATAAAGTTTAAGCCCTGAAATATAGACACTAAAACATTAGCAGTAGTTATCTCCAGGTCTAAGGTAATGGTCAATTTTCATTTTCTTCCTTTTGTTTGCCTCTGACTTTTTCAATTAAAAAGAAAAAACAAATAATTAGCTAAAAGGAGACATAGTCAATGCATGTAATAGACAAATACTTAATATCCAAAATGTATATAAAAAACTACAAATCAAGAAAAGGCAAACAATATCTTATATTATTGAACACTTATCATTTGCTACTCACTGTGATAAGTGCTTTACATGTATTATCTTATTAATACTCCAACAACTCTCTGAAGTGCATACTATTTTCTTCCCATTACCAGAAGGGGAAAACTGAAACTCAGAGAAGTGAGGTAACTTTCCCATCTTCACTGAGTCAGTAAAGAGTCGGTAGAGGTCGGATTAGAACACATAAGTCTGACTTCAGAACCCACTATACTCACTTGACAGTACTACCAGCAATCTTACCAGAAGTTAGATTCACTAGCAACTAAGGAAAAACAAATGAAACAAAAAATAATGTTGCCACTTTCCACCTATGTGAGAGACAAGAAAACTAGGATGTTTGAGATACATACACAATATCAAGTACTGATAGGAATGAAAGGTGTAGATTGGTGTAATTACTTGGAAGAATAATTTAGGAGTGTCTAGTAAATTTAAATTTTCTTTTATTCTACAATCTTCAAAGTCCAGTATACATAAATCCTAGAAAAAATATTTACATATGGAAAAATGTCCAAAGACATTAGTTGCATAATTATTTAAACAGTGAAAATTTGAAAATAAACAAGTGTTCAATAGTAGATAAATAAAATGTGGTATATTCAAATGCTGGTCAAAGGGAATAAGCTAGGCCTATTATTATCAAATGAGTGGATGTCGGAACCATGATGTTGAATTAAAATTTTGTTAGAGTGATATTGACCTCATGTTATCATTAAAAAAAAATTTAAACTTATACAAGAATAATTCTATATATTGTTCATTGATACAATTATATGTAGCAAAAGCTTAAAAACACATTGAATAAACTTAGGTTTAATCATAGTGATTGATTCAGGGGAGTTGGTAATATTTGAAAAAGATTTCAATTTTCTCTGTAATTATTTCATCCTTTAAAAAAGGATTTAAAATGTAAACCAGGTCAGATTCAGTTTCACAAGTTGAGTCCAGACCAGATAGATTATTAGCTGTACCAGTGGTCAGCAAACTGCGGCTCACGAGCCACATGCGGCTCTTTGGCCCCTTGAGTGTGGCTCTTCCACAAAATATTGACTTCTGCGCATGGGCTACGAAGTTTCAATCACACTGTCCATACGCGCCTGTATTTTGTGGAAGAGCTACACTCAAGGGGCCAAAGAGCTGCATGTGGCTCGTGAGCCGCAGTTTTCCGACCACTGAGTATACAGTTGCACAGTATGTCTAAAATAACTGCAGCTTAGATTTTATAACATCTAGTGCTAAGAGCAATGCTAAGTATTATCTGTAAATGCATGGCAGACAGTGAGGCAAGACTGTCTTCCTGCATCCTCTGTCTACTCTTTATGCCATTTTCATCCCCAAATCCTTTACACTGTGTGAAAGCATGTTCGCATGTTAAACATTTGGCTGTGATCATATTGCACTGACGTAAATTTTCAAAGGCAAGAAAAACAACCAGGAAAAGCAACAGAGCAATGGCCTTGAGCCAGAAAGATATAGTCTTTGTAGGAGAAATCCTTTGCTTTCACTACTTAACTGAGTCATTGGGTGGTGGCAGCTGAAAGTTTTCCAGCCAAGGGGGGATCTTTAGTTTAGGGTTGGCCACACCCTCTCCCAGCTGCTTACAAACCCAGAAAGATTCAGGGTGATCAGAACTGATGTATTTTTATGAAACCACATGAGCTCCATCATGAGTCTGGACAACTCTGAAAGATCCTAGGTCATTGGGCCGTCTCTCTTCCGAGTACTTTCAGAAGGGCCCCCTTTACATCCTTGTTCCGGAGGCTGTAGACGATGGGGTTAAGGAAGGCAGAGACAACGTTGTAGAACAGGGCTAGCTTCTTGTCCCGCTCTGGGTTGTACCAGGAGCCAGGCATCATGTACATGATCATGGCCGGCCCGTAGAACATGGTGACTACAGTGACATGGGAAGCACATGTAGAGAAGGACTTGAGCCTCCCCTGGGATGAACGGATTCTCAAGATGGAGATAAAGATGCGAACATAAGAGGCCAGGATGAGGGAGAGTGGGACCAAAAGCAGGATGAAACCCAAGATGAAATCCAACCGGTCATTGAGGGATGTGTCCGCACAGGCCAACTTCAGAATAGCAGGGACCTCACAGAAGAAGTGGTTAATCTTGTGGGGACCACAATAAGGCAGACGCATGGTGAAGACAGTGTAGATAAGGGCCCCGGCTATGCTAATGGACCAACAGACTGTGACCATCTTGATACAAACGGGACGGCTCATGAGTAGGGTGTAGTGAAGGGGGAAGCAAATGGCTACATACCTGTCATAGGCCATAATGGCATAGAGGACACACTCAGCAATGCCCAGGACCAAGAAGATGAACATCTGGGCTACACAAGCTCCCCAAGAGATAGTCATCCTTGGACATACCATATTAACCAACATCTGGGGCATGGTGGTGGTTACATAGCTCATGTCCACCAAGGAGAGGATACTGAGAAAGAAATACATGGGCGTGTGGAGGTGTGAATCCAGGTAGATCAGGGTGATGATGAGTCCATTGCCCAGAAGGGTGATGAGGTAGAGGAGGAGGAAGAAAGTGAACAGGGCCATGCTGACCGGTGTCTCACTGGAGAAGCCAAGGAGAATGAACTCGGATACAGAGCTGTGGTTCTCTTTGCCAAGGCTCTGCATGGTGATCTACTTCTTAAAGACAAACAGAACGTCCCTGTTCTATCCTTGGCCTTGTGGGAGGGAGGACAGAGCTGATAGAAGTTGAGTCACACGCACAGCATCTTGCACCGAAAGTTGCACACACAAAAAAAGATTTGGTCAAACCTTTGCTGATTGGGTGAAAAGGGAAAGGAAGCTAGGGCAGTCCTGGCGCTGGGAAATAAGTCAGAAGGCCTGGATCCGGACCTTAATAGGATATAGGCTGTCTGACTGCCCATAGACCCTGCTCTGGAAGCCACCCTCACCCACAGAAGTCATCAGGTAGCCATGTTTGTAGCAGGGGATCCAGCCAAACCCTGGCCACTGCCGAATTCTACTAAGGATGTACACTTGTCCCAAGCTGGAAGACAATTCTCTGCTGAGAATTTGAAATGATGACACGGAAAGTCTGTGTCTGTGGGCTATGGGTGGCTGAGGGACTGTCAATGCAAAGCTGGTGCCATGGAAACTCAAAAGGGGCGCTGAAGCTACGGAGAAGAAAGAGGGAGGTCTTGCAGTGATGATAAAACAGCAGGCATGCTGGGACGCAGAGAAGAGACACCTCACAGCCTGAGCAGCAGGGAGAGAGTGACTGCTTCCAGACCTGCTACCTCCAGCCCCTAAGGCTTGTCTGAACTTTGTTTCTTATGCTTAGATAGCTGTGGGATTCTCTTTTGAGTCCTTACAAGTACCACCCAGGACCACATTTTAAATTCAGCTCTTCCTGAATGCCCCATGGTTGTCACTTACCCTGCTGTGTGACCTCGGGCAAGTCTCTTCACCTCCACTGGCCGGTCTCAGCATCTGTTAGAGGTAAACATCTACGGCACAGAGGAATGGCAAGGCGCACATGAAATACTGTAAGTCAAGGCATTTTGCAATATATATAAACACTAGGCAAGTAAAAGGGATTAGTATAAGTGGACCGAGTCTGGAAATCAGAAGAGCGAGGGCTGGTCTGGACTCTGCCCTGATTTTGCTGTGACGCCTTGGGTAACTCCATAGCCCTCGGTGAACTTCAAAGCCCCATGTTTAAGTGAAGTTGTTGGACTTGACCACTCCAAAGGACCCTTTGGCTCTGCTATGCTTTGATAGCAGTAATACCAGGCTGGAGACCTATGACTGCGTCAGTGCCATGAGCACCAAGGGGAGCTGAGCAGTCAGCTGAACAGGATTGTGTTGGCAGGAGAGTCCTTCTGGGAGCTGGAGACATGCGGCCAGAGCATAGGAGAGTGCATAGAGCAAGATTCAGGGGTCAGTGCACCTGAGTCTTGAAGTCTTTTTACTACTCCCAAGCCACTTAGCCTCTCAGAGTCTCATGCTTGTCGTCTATAATACCTCCCCCATAGTGGAGAGTACAGGAGATATACCTGGTTTATTGAAAGTGCCCAGTGAATGGTAGCAATGTAGATAATGAGAAGCTGAGTGGAAGGAAGAGTAGAGGGAGGGGGAAGAGCTAGCATAGCATTTTCAAGCTTCTGAGGTTCCAGAAGACAGGGGTTAAAACATGATTGTGAGAACCGATTGCTGCAGGATGATGGTGACAGTCTGAGGCTGTGTGGGCAAAAGAAGGTGGTCTGAGCTTTAGGAACCATCAATAATTGGATGAAGAAAAAATGTCCCAGAGAAGCAATGTTTACCAAGGGAGGAGGAGAACTAGGGAAGCTCAGAGTCTTAGATATTAGAAGAGAAACTTTAAAGGAATAAGTATTGGTCAGCAGTGCAAACGGCAAACCCTGAATCCAGGATGATAGGGCTGCTCACACCCTCCTAGCCACCGGTTCACAATCCAGACCTGGATTTTTTCAGTGGCCTCTTACTGGCCTCCCTTCCTGGTGCACCCATCAGCAGGTCCTGTTTCACCTCTCATGCCCTTTCTCGTGCCTCTTAGACCGGAATTTAAGGCCTTTCCCATCTGGTTCTAACCAATTTTCAAGTCTGTGATTTATTAGTATCTCTGAAACATCTGAGCCATGTTGTTAACAGCAAGACCACCAAAAGGATCCCAGTCTGGGCACCTGGGGTGGCCTCCTTTCTGAGCCAAAGACCTCCAGGCTACCTTTCTCAGTTCTGGCATATATGCCAGGCAGATCTCCACCACCCTTCCCTAAAGTATTTATCTGCTTCAATGTTTCCATAATCCTTTCTCCTACTTCACATCCCACCAACCTTCAAGGCTCAGCTCAGGGCTTCCTCCTCCTTACCCACCAGCCTGGTCTGGTAGATTTTGTGTACTGTTTTCTCAACCAGGTTGCAGGACATCGATGAGAGAGAAACATCGATCAGCTGCCTCCTGCACACTCCCTACTGAGTATGTGCCCACAACCAAGGCACATGCCCTTGACCAGAATCGAACCCAGGACCCTTGAGTCAGCAGGCCGATGCTTTATCCACTGAGCCAAACCGGCCAGGGCATCTCCACAGATCTAATAGAGATCGGCAGACCGCTTTTGGAGTCCTGTTTCAGTGCTAATTCCTCGGCTTCAACACCAAATTCTGCTCTGCCTTCTGCCAAGCTAGTACACGGCAGGACCAGGCCTAAATCCTGGGTCTCTGGCTGCGGGCTCTTAATCACTGCACTCTGCCACTCTCTCAAAGGCACCCATGAAGAAACAATTACATCAAAACCTCGCACCAGGAAAATGCCATATTCATATCCACTCTCCTTTCTCCATCAGCCATTGCGTCCCTGCTCCTTCCCTGCCTCTGGAATTCTGGTAGAGAAGAAGGGAGCAGATGCCTCATCAGGGTGCACCAGGGGTGAGGGTCCCCCTGAGAAGGATGCGAGCAAATCTGGGTAAGTGTGCTGGAGACCCCACTCCTGCTCAGTGAGGGCAGGAGCACCCTTCTCTCCTCCCCCAGTGAGTGGGCAGAGACTAGGGTGGATCTTTTGTCCATTCTTAAGGATGCCCAGGGAAGAAAACTCTCCCATTTCCTCCCTCAGTCTCACCTACAAATGACCAGCACCCTGTTCTGCTTGAGTCGCCTCCTTCACTCCTGCGGCAGCATCAGCCTGGTTCCTCTTGATCTGTGTGCTATGTGCAGAAAGCAGTTCACCCCACTCCCTGGCACAGTGCCCTACATGGGAGATGTGCGCCTCTCCTAAGTGTGTTGGACGCAACAGCCCTGGAGGGAGGGGCTCCCAGCGGGCAGACCCGGGCCCCTCTTTTATCAGAATGGGGTTGGAGAGCGGATTTCCAATCCTGAAAAGCCCTGAGGATTCCCTGTCCATGCTGGTAAATGCAGCACAGAGCCTCTGGGAAGACGAAAAACACAGCCAGGAAGTTAATGTCCCCAAGGCATTTCAGGAGTGGCCCCCAGAGCAGATGAGCTGGACATCCTTGTGAAGTTTCCATTTGGGGACTGAACTTTCTTCCCACCGAGACTTAGAGGAGGGAGGAGTCCTATGGCTGAGCTGCACGTTTCTGTGTGTCACAGTGATAATACTAAGATGTGCTTTGTGTCCTCGTCAAGCACCTTTGTGTGTCTTTTATGTCCTCAAGCATTTTATTCAAGGCCACACACCTAGTAGAGGCAAACCTACTGCTTGACTACAGATTATATAAATACTGCCAATACTTATCAATATCCTCATAACTACCACTTATTGAAACCTATTATCCAAGGCCACACACCTCAGGGCATATAAATGCTCCCAAACCTATTACTACAGCATAACTACCTACTATTGAACATTTACTCTTATCAAAGGCCATGCCAGGCAATTAATCCTCACAACAAAGTCAGTAAGCCATTTGATAGGTCAGGAGGCACAGAGAGTTTCAGAGAATTAAGTGGCTTGTTCACACCACATAGCAGATACCTTGTGCCGTCTGAACTTGAACCTAAATCTGTCAGATTCCAAATCGTTCTACTGCAGCATCTCCATGGCCAACGTGCAGTGCTGGTTTACAGGGTATGTATAGTCAGGCTGGAGGGCATCCATAAGGCTGGTGTAGGAGCCAGGTGGTCAAGGGCCAGGACAGATGCACAGTCTTCCTCAGACCCACTTGGAGGACACTCTCTTGACTCCTTCTGGAATCCCTGAGGCAGGAGACTGGCTCAGCCTCATTAACTGCTGTTGGACAGAGCCTGTCTCATGGGTGGAAGGAACTGACCAACTATGAGAGATGGTCCAGTCCAGCAAGGTAGAATTTAACTTCTGTAGGGTGTGGTGACGAAGGTCAAGTTCAAGGCAAGGTGAAGTTCAGTTTGGGAACTAGGGGACTTCAGGCCAACGGTGAATACTTTTACCTGGGTAGAGGCCAGTGATGAGGAATCCAGATCAAGTGATAATCAAAGGTCAAAGAGTGTCTGTGTGTAGGATTAGGGCCTGGGTCACTAAATGGGACCTGAGGTGAAGAACTGGATGAGTCCTGGGAAGTGCAGGAGTCCTGGACACAGCAAGTCATCTTAAAGGACAAGTTCTAAAGGCAAAGTCCAAAGAAGTCCTATTAGTATAGCTGGAGCATAAAGGTGAGCAAGTCAACAGCTGGGCAGGACTGGATGCTTCCCCAGAGTTTGGGGCTGTGACTGCTTAGGTCCCCAGAAACACAGCACATTCACTCAGGCAACTCAGATTTTTAGGTCTAACCAGTATCAGCCGCAGTGGTCGGCCCCAACGTCAGGGAGACAGCAGGGCAGCCAAGAATGGGATTGGGTAGGATGATCTCATATTTTAATTTTCATGGAACAGTTCTGGTTTATTCCTGTTGTAGATCAATTAGCTCCTGTAATTATTTAAAATACTCCCCTTCACTCTCAAAATGTGTCTGAGTTTGACATGCTATGGTCTCCTAGATATGGGGTCCGTGGACCAGTTAGCTACCTGATTTAGGGAAGCCCTAGCCAGGGCCACAGGCAGTAGATGTTTCACAGGATGGTCATAGATCTTGCTGTATTTTCTCTCTTGACTATTTGTCTATTCTCCATATCATTCCCTTACCCAGGCTTAGGTTCTGAAACCCCCAAGACACAGAGCCAGGGATTGTTTTGCAATACAGGAAGAAGAAGAAGAAGAAGAAGAAGAAGAAGAAGAAGAAGAAGAAGA
>NW_006289819.1:2506002-2507354 GCF_000327345.1 Myotis davidii | reverse complement strand
AATTGAAGGTCAGAAAAAGGGCTTCACAGACAAGAAACAGCTAGAGGGGTTCATCACCAAACCAGTATGGCATGAAATACTGAAGGGTATTCGTTAAAAAGAGGAAGAAGAAGAAGAAGAAGAAGAAGAAGAAGAAGCAGCCAGGTTGGTGATTGAATGCTGACTCTATCACTTTCTCACCATATGACCTTGGACAAGTCACTTTCCCTCTCTGAGTCTAACTTTCATCATATCAGAACAGAGAACAATGCTGTGAGGGTTAAGCATATCATTCCCTTACCCAGGCTTAGGTTCTGAAACCCCCAAGACACAGAGCCAGGGATTGTTTTGCAATGGTTGGTGTTAGGATAACTTTGATTTACTTCCAATGTCATCACCTTTTCCAAAATCTCACTTGAAATCCCTTCTTGCTGCTGCCGCTTTGTATTATATGTAGGAAATGAGAGTTGATACTCTTTCACTTTCCACTCCCAATTCATCCTGATGACCATGCCTATTCCCACACAAATCTTGTCTTTTAAGTTTCTGAAAAAGAAAGAAAGAAAGAAAGAAAAAAAGAAAGAAAGAAAGAAAGAAAGAAAGAAAGGAAGAAAGAAAGAAAGAAAGAAAGAAAGAAGAGAAGAAGAAGAAGAATCCAGGATGGTGGTTGGATGCTGACTCCACCACTTTCTCACCATATGACCTTGGGCAAGTCACTTTCCCTCTCTGAGTCTAACTTTCATCATATCAGAACAGAGAACAATGCTGTGAGGGTTAAGAAGGTGCATATAAGGTGCTTAGCACACGTCCTGGTATCCAGAAGGGGCTCAGTCAATGGCAGGTACTATACTGACAGCAATAATTGAGCAGTCTTAAGGGCCAGCCTAGTTCTTCTCTGGGTGGGGGAGGGAGAGAGAACACTCACAGCAGGGGCAGGAACCAAGATGCCTGGATTGCAGTGGAGGGCTCATGCCCAGGCCACATGTGCCTCAAGCAAGTGAGAGGGAACAGTGGTGGTAAGTTTCTTCCTCCCCCCAAAAAGGAGGAACCTCTTGAACATGAAGCAGAGATTTCATGTTCAAGAGGGGACATGAAATCTACTTATATAAAAACCCTGGGTGGTGTTCATCACGACCAGTCTGGTGACCAAAAGGAAGGAAGTCAGTCCTGAAGGGGTTGTCTTGGAAACAGCTGAACCCTCCCCTGAGCTGTTTCCCAGAGTTGTTTCTGGTGAAGGTGGGGTTTGAGGCAGTAACCCCCCCCTCGGAGCATGAACCCACTAAATCCTGAGTTGTTTTGCCAAGGGCTTCACCCTCCCTAGCTGTTTCCTGTGTGGCCTGAAGGAAGAACCCACCCTCAGAGCACCAGCAGCG
>NW_006289819.1:2495865-2505305 GCF_000327345.1 Myotis davidii | reverse complement strand
AGGTTGAGAGCCACTGCTATAGATAATATTAAATTAAGAGCCATATTGGTCTAGAAACGTTCAACATAATTTTTTCCATTTGTATAGGGGTAACACACTGTACTAAATATATACGGCCTTAATCTACATGGGTTTGATTACAGAAACTAATAAAGTAGTCTCTAAAAAAAAGAAGAAAGAAAAAAATAAGAGAGAAATATAACAGAAATTTTCTTGGTTGTATGTGAGAAACTACAGGGTAATTAAATTCTTCTTTTTGTGTGTGTGTTAATCCTCACCCGAGGATACTTTTTCCATTGATTTTCAGAGAGAGTGGGAGGGAGGGAGTAGGGAGAGTGAAAAACCTCAATGTGCCTCCCATTGATTGGTTGTCTCCTGCATGCGCCCCACCTGGGCCAGTGATCAAACCTGCAACCCAGGTACATGCCTTTGACCAGGAATCAAACCTGAGCCCCTTCAGTGAGTGGGCGACCCTCTACCATTGAGCCACCCGGGCCAGAAAGGTTAATTAAATTCTCCTTTCTACCTTTCTCTCATTATGAATTTTATCTGATGAACATGGATTACTTTGCTCAGAAAACAGGGAAGACTCCAACAGGAATTATCCTGGGTATCAAAGATTCCATGGGGGAATGGCCTCCAGGCTGGGAAGCAGGATTCTCTGTTTCTTTCAGACTCTGCAACCTTAAAGCTCAGGTAGAGGCCTTGTGAACAACACAGAACTCTCTGAAGGACCAGAGTCCAACTTGAGGGGCTCAGAACAGCTGAAGGAGGGACCCTATCCTCAGGCTAGGGACTTGAGTGGTCTTGGCTGTCACCTGCCCCTCCACCCCCACCGCCCCAAAACAAAGTGTGTGGAAGGCACTTTACAACCAGGCAGACCTACATCGGGGTCTCAGCTGCCTCGAACAGCTGTTTGACCTTGGGCAAGTCTTTTCACCTCTGAACTTCAGTGTCCTCATCCATACAGTGGAAATAACACAGAGCAGCTGGAGAATTAAGTGAAATGATGCCTGAGTCGGGCACATGAAGGTGTATAATAAACCTGGTCCCTTTCCCCCTTTCCTTCCCTAACCCCAGAAGAATGTGTATCTACCAGAAGCCCCAAAAGAGCCTGCTGCCCTCAAAAGTTGCTGCTCTTGCCCGGCCAGTGTGGCTCAGTGGTTGAGCGTCAAACTATGAACCAGGAGGTCACAGTTCAATTCCCGGTCAGGGCGCATGCCCCAGTTGCAGGCTCAATCCCCAGTGTGGAGGCAGTTGATCAATGATCTCGCTCATCATTGATGTTTCTCTCTCTCTCCCTCTCCCTTCCTCTCTGAAATCAATTAAAAAAATATATGTTTTCAAAAAGTTGCTGGTCTTGTAAATGGATGTGTTAGCCAACCACCTCCCCGTCCACATGTATCTCTGTTCTTCCCATCGAGAGGCCTCCCTGCCTCTGGTCTGGCTTGTGCCAGATCATGACACCGGGCTCAGCATTGGGTGGAAGCACAGCCTGTGTGGCCCGACAAAACCGCGTTAGCATCCCAGCTCTGCACAGCCCACTTAAGGCTCCAAGCTTCCATTTCTGTGTCTGTAAAATAGGGATAGTACTGCTATGAGGATTTAGTATATATCAAATATCTGGCCCATAATGACTACTCAAAGTAAAAACAAACCCAGTGGCCGGCATTATTATGATACAGGGGGCACAGCTCCATTTGACAGTGAGGAAGCTGAGGCTCCGGGAACCTCAGTGACTTGATCAGATCGCAGTGACCAAGTCTGTCTGATGACAGTCGCTGGGTCTCTTGTGCTCAGTTGCTTCCCCAGAGTTTGCTCTTGCTGAGCCGAAGGGCGGGGCCGTCCCTGTGCTGTCAGCGGGAAGCGTCTGCTGGGGCTGCAGCCTGGAGTTAAAGATATTGGAGGCGGGTGAGGATCCAGCCTGGGGAAGGTGGGCAGGATCAGGGCACAGGGGCTTATCAAGAGGAGAGAAGGCGACTCAGACAGCCCCACACACCCTCATAAGGAAAAGTAGCGCAGGTAAGGGCTACTGCGTTGTAATGCTGATGGGATTCTGGAGAAGAGAAATGGGAGGGTGGAGGGCAGATATGGGGCAGAGGGGAGCTTTAGAGAGCATATCATTGATGTCAGCAGAGAGCAGTACTTGCTTTCAGCTCAGTACAAGACAGGCTGGGAGGTGACGACCCGGAGTGGGGGTGCCATGGACTGGGGCAGGGTTTCACTCTGAAGGCAGCATCTGCATGGAGTGTTAGGGAGGTTGCACGTTTCAGAAATCCATGTAAAGTGTGCTCTGGCAGGAGGAGTGAGTGAGTGAAGGCGGCCGCTGCCCCAGAGGTGCACCTGCTCCCTGGACCCAGCTCCAGGCCCCTCTCTGACCCTCGGATTCTATCTTCAGTTTCCATCTCTTTCCAGTCTGGTGCTACTCTGCTCTGTCGCTCTGGTCTTCTGTGTCCATCTGTGTACGTTGATCCTTCCTGATGTTCCTCTGTGTCTATTCTGCCCCGTCTGGGTCTCTCTGGTCTATGCTCTAGTCCATTTTTGCTGCCTGTTGATGGGGATCTGCCACCTCAGACCCCGCTATGCACCTGCTCTGTCTTCAGTCTTCCAGGACCTCCAGATCCTGCCAGGCTTTCATGGCTCATCCCGCCTGTCCCCTGGCCCAGCAGACCCCTGGCCCTCAGAGGAGGATACACCGGTTACCCCAGAACCAGTGCTCTCTCCTCTTCCCAGGCAGCACTGAGAATTCCGGGGGCTGTTGGACATGGCAGGCCACAGGGAAGAGCCAGTTCTGGCATCACCTGCCTGGCCTCTGACCTTCCCCTCATGCAGCTCGCTGTGAAGAAGGAGACCATGGTATGGAGGGCAGAGGGCATCAAGCAGCCTCAGGGAGGGTCAGCATATGGCTGTGTCTCTGGGCACGGAGTGGGCACCAGCAGCCTGGTGTTATTGCCTCCTTGCACCTGCTTGGCCTGGTCAGCTGTCACTTCACTTTTTGGTCAAAATTTCGGTCCTCTTGCCCCCTTTTATTTCAGCTTCTACCCTGGAGGAGGCAGGAAATGAGAAAGCAAGTGAGCAAGTAAGTGGCAGAGGAAGAGGGGGACCTGTGTTCAGGCGGTCAGTCCAACCACATTCTCACAGAGGCTCAGAGAGAGTGTCACCCGGTGGTTATGAGCACAGGCACTGCAGTTGGCTACCACTGTGTCCCCAGGCAAGTGTGTCCCCGCTTTCCTTATGTGTAAAACGGGGGTAGCGATCATGCCTGCGTCACAGGGTAGCTCTGTGTAGGCTCGTGTTCAGCGTGTAGGCATTCTGGTACAACTTCTGTTTCCTATGACATGTGTTTGTTCTGATTGGAGGGTGCCCACAATTATTGTTAAATATTTCAACCAGCACCCCAGTTATGGGGATAAAATAAAACAGATCATGGTGCTTGGCACATAGTAAGCTGTTACAGCAACAATAATACTATAATGTATTGAATTATTAATGTAATTATATTGTTATATATAATTGCACATTATTGTTATTCAGTTGTTGAATTTATTATTTAAAATAATACTCTATATTATTATTTATTGGCTTGGATAGAAGTTGAGAGAAATGCTACAGAGATTCATGACCATTGGTGCCAACTCTCTCAACCTTCCTCCCTCCACCAACCTGTGCCCTGATTTCTCCTGGGACTTGTGACCTCCAGACACACATCATTTTCTCCAGGTCTCTGAGGAACAGGAAGGAAAAGCAAAGGGAGAGAGAATGTCTATACTCGTCTTTTCTGTCTCTCTCTTTTTTTTCCCCACTAGCTCTCTCTTTTTTTTTTCCACTACGTCTCCTGGTCAGTATTTATTGGGTCTTAATATGTGCCAGGCTCTGTATTAAGTAACGAGGTTACAGTGGGAAACAATAAAATCATGCACCTTCAAGCTGAGCCGCTCAGTGGGGATGTGCTCGACTTGTGGGATTTCCAAGTTACCGCGGGCTTGCTGCCTGAGCTCAGGCAGAGACCAAGGAGCTGACCTGGGATCCATCTTCTCCTCAGGCCTCCTCTCTGCATGTGGCACCTTGGGCCACTGTGACGCTTTCTGCTTCAGCTCTGGCAGTAGCTGGAGATTTTTCTAAGTGCCTGGCCTGCCTTGGAGTCGGGTGACCAAAACTGGATCTGGCTTTAAGGAACAAAGCCAGGTCTAACTTTCTTAGACTTTGCCCTGTAGACAATGGAGCCATTGAAAGATTGAACTAGTGGTTCCATTGAATTTTTGTTTTAGAAAGAGTGCTCTGCAAACCAGTGCACAGAATGAGCTGGACAAAGGCCCAGCTGGAGGACTGAGACAAAATCCGAGAGAGAGAGAGAGATGCCAGTGTCTGAACCAGATAGCAGGGGATGGATGGGTATGAGAGGCACTTCGGAGGTGGTGGCAATAGAACCGGGGGACAGATAGGATGTAGCGGGATGAGAAAGAAGATGAGGAGATTCCCCAGGTTTCTGGCTGGTATGACCGCATTGATCTTAGAGATGCCATCAATTTCTTCCAACCAAAAATTCTTTGCCCTCACGATTTCCTTTTCCCTTTTGAGAATCTGGGCCAGAACATATTCAGTACATGGAGGACTCAGAGGAGTGGAGCTCTGGTTAGCTATGGTTTTGCTGCTCGTGAGAAACCTTACAGCAGCGGAAGAATGAGCGAGATCCAGTTTCTCCCACATGTTCCCTCTCTGAGTCTTCTTTCTCCATTTGTGAGATGGAGATAATGATCCCTGCCCTACACTTCTCATAGCGTCATCATGAGCTCTCACATGAGGCTCAAAGAGAGAATGAATGTCAAGGTATATTGTAAAGTACAGGCCAAAAGCTGAATTCTATAGTTTTAGCCCAAATGGAGGTACAGAGGCCAGGCTCCTCATGATGGATAATGATGTCACCCTTTGTTTTCCCTCACATGGGGTTTCTGGTCCCTAGACTGAGAGTCAGGCAATTTCTTCCCAGTAAAGAGTGTTTTCCTTTCAGGAGAGTTGGGGGAAGGTATGATGGGAACCCAGGGCTCCAGGGAGCCCAAGTTCCCCACCAGGGGTCCTGGTTGCCAAGCAGCACCCTTGGACACATGCCGCTCATTTAAAGACAGTGAGTTCCACTTGCCCTCAGCCTTCATGTGTGTTCAACCAGGTCAAACACCCTTTATCATCAGACTCCTAAAGAGCAAGCCATTCATTGGCTGTGTATTTAAAAAAAAAAGTTAGAAATGGCAGCACATTTTTTGATTCTTGGCCCTCAGGTAGAAGATTCTCATATCTTTGGGATTCTTCTTCCCAGGAAGAATGTAGCTTGCAAAGTATGTATTTTTATTTCTGTTTTGCAGGTGAGAAACTGAGGCCTACAAAGTGAGCTAACAGCCCAGAGTCACATAGCAGATAAAGCCGGAGCTGGGATTCCAGCAGAACCCGCTGTCTCTAACCCCACGCCCTTCCCATGCTGCTGTGTGGTTTCTCTCCCTTCAAGACGACCAGGCCCAACCCATTGTACTTTTCGCAGAAACTAAGGCCAACCTGGGGAGACAATGCCACCTTTGGTGAAAGGTAGGAATTTAATGAAAATACTTATCTGCCAGCTACCTAAAAGCTATTGAGTAATCTCTGAGAAGATCCTAGAAAAATACCTAGCATATATAGGAAGTTCAAAGTGTATTCAGTCTTTTGGCCAAAGTCAAGAAACCATCTGATGCATTAAATGTAGACACAGGTTCTTATGGAGACTAGTTCATGATGTTCCAAAGGAGAACAAGCAGAACAAGTAGGTTGAGTCTGATAAATTGGAAAAGGAGTAATACTGACAGCATTGAGATCGTTCCCATTCCCTAAGTACCGACGATGCACATGACACCTTTTCAGTAAGGCTGTCCTGCCCCCTATTCCTCAGGAAGAAAGAAGGCTCGGACCACTTAAGTTGAGAAAGACCTAAGAGTCAGTAAGAGGCTAAAAAGAAAAAATCAATGAAATGCTCAGAGAAGCAAGAATGTGGGCATCTGGGAGAATGAAAACTGTGGTCATCATATACGATGGAGTATCTCTGGATGTTTCCTTGGGTAATTTGGACCTGGATCTCGGTCCTGTGTGTGGAGAACCATCCAGAAATGCAGCCAACATTTATTATGCACCTACCACATGTTAGGCCTTCTGTGTGATGATTTCATGCCAAAATATCACCCAATCCTTGCAGCAAACTTGTAACAAAGCAACCATTATTCTCATTTTGTACTTGAAGAAGTAGTCTCAAATGGATAGAATGCTGGGTAAAGGGTTTGCTCAAGGTCATTTATTCAGTAAATTATAGAGCCAAGGATTTAGAACTCAGCATTCCTTCTAACACTCCATGGCCTGTGATGGGTAAAATTAGAGTGGAAAAATAAATTGATGTCTTCAACAGGGCCAAGTAAGTCCTCTCACTAAAATTTGCCAAATTTCATAGAGTACGTACACTAATATTTATTTCTAAACACCTGGTTGCCTAACTAAGGAGAAGAGGATACTAAGGGGAAGTAGAGATCAGCTAGTCCAATGCCTTCATTTCACAGCTGAGGAAACTGAGGCTTAGATGGGTAATTGCTGGTGGGTCAGAGGCAGAGTCTAAACCAGATGTGAAAGCCCTTTCCTCTTCATAAATTTCCTGGGAGTGGTGGCAATAGACAAGAGTGGGTGAAATAGGCTGTCATGCTGAGGGGGGTCATGGTGTTTCATCAAAACTGGACACCAACCACTGCCCAGACCCCATCAGTAACCCTCACCCTGATGCATAGTTTAGCTAACCCTCTGTCTGAATCGGTGCCTTTCTTTTTCCTTTAGAAGTAGAACACAATGCAAAATCTAACCAGTCCTATGTGACTGAATTTATCCTTCTGGGCTTCTCCTTCAGTCCCAGGATCATGCCCCTGCTCTTCTCAGCCTTCCTGATGACCTACCTGTTGATTATTCTGGGCAACAGCTTAATCACCATCCTCATCTGCCTGGACTCGCACCTCCACACACCCATGTACTTCTTTATTGGCGTCCTTTCTATGTTGGATCTTAGCTACACCACTACAACTGTGCCCCAGATGTTGGCTCATATGGCCAGCCAGAAGAAAACCATCTCTTTTGCCAGCTGTGTAGCCCAGATGTACATTTTCTTGGTGCTAGGCATCACCGAGTCCTGGCTTTTTGCCATCATGTCTATAGACAGGTATGTGGCCATCTGCCACCCACTCAGGTACAAAGTCATCATGAGCCCATGGCTGTGTGGGGTAATGGTCATTTTTTGTGGACTCTGGGGTGTCATCTCTGCTCTTGTCTACACTGTGTTTGCCATGCGACTGCCCTACTGTGGTCCCAACAAGATCAACCATTTCTTCTGTGAAGTCCCAGCCGTGTTAAAGCTGGCTTGTGCAGACACCTCAGTCAATGATCGGATAGACTTCATTCTCGGCTTTAGTGTCATCCTGGTTCCACTTTCCCTTATTCTTGTCATTTATGTCAATATCTTCATTGCCATCTTGAGGATCCGTTCAGGCCAAGGACGGCTGAAGGCCTTCTCCACCTGTGCCTCCCACATCACTGTGGTCACCATGTTCTGTGTGCCCGCCATGGTCATGTACATGAAGCCTGGCTCTGAGGC
This sequence comes from Myotis davidii, assembly GCF_000327345.1. Taxonomy (NCBI): domain Eukaryota; kingdom Metazoa; phylum Chordata; class Mammalia; order Chiroptera; family Vespertilionidae; genus Myotis; species Myotis davidii. The sequence goes on along the minus strand of NW_006289819.1, from coordinate 2,497,660 downwards.
CTCCCCAGAAGAGGACAAAAAGTTGGCCCTGTTCTACAATGTTATCTCTGCTTTCTTCAACCCCATCATCTACAGCCTCCGAAACAAGGATGTGAAGAGGGCTTTCCTCAAGGTGACAGGCTGGGGCAGGGACCCAGAATGAGGCCCGGGGAGGAGAGCTTGGAGACAGAGAAACAAGACTCATGATGCACAGCCAATGCTCAAACACTCATTCACATGGCTCAGTAGCACCAGTACACACTCCCCTCAGCCTCGATCTCAACAATATACTGGTCCTTGGGGGACAGCCCATGATTTAGCTGACAGATGGGCACCATGAAATGTCTTCCAGGTGCATCAGTATTTTAGTTCCCTTTTGTTCTAGAGCCTTAGTAGTTAACAAAAAATGGGTATCTAGATATTAAAATCTTTTATTGAGACAAAGGGAATAGGTTTGGGGGTATGTCCTGTGTCTGAATCTTGAGGAAGATTCATTACCTTCTGGAAACTGCACACATAGTATTAGGTTAAGTGGAGAGAAGGGCAAGGGCACTGACATCAGAGGATTCCTGGCCCAGTGAGGAGGAGCAAGGAAATGTCATTGCAGTGGCTTTGTGTGCTTCTTCAGATATGCATATGGAAACAAGTTGGGAAGGCTTGCGGCCAGGTGCAATCTGAGCCCTCTGACCTTCCCAGACTCATCTCAGGTCACTCTGTTCCTCCCCTCATTCCAATAAACTGAACTCCATCCTTGCCTTGAATGTGCCATACTCTCCCATTTCAGGGCTTCGACATATGCTACTCCTTCTCTTGTCACCATTAACTCCATCCCACCTCCCTCCCACCCCATTATACTGTTAACTCCTGTTCATTCTCAGGTCTTGGCTTAAACTGCAGCTCCTCAAAGAAGCCTTTCCTTGAGCCCTCAGAGTAAGTTAACCTTCCAAACCATCCCATACCTCTCTCTCATAACAATAAAGATATGAGGTGTAACATCTGGGTTCTCTGCTAGATAGCAAGTTTTACGAGGCAGGGACCATGATTGTCCAGTTGACTGCCGAGAGTGGAGAGTTGATAAATTAGGTATAGAAAAATGCAGGAAGTAGTGGCAGGTACAAAAAGGGGAGGAAGTAAAAAAGATTAAATGTTGTTGTTCAGCTATAGTCATATGAGAAAAATATTTTCTTTTGTTATTAATAAACATGAATTGAATTAGTGGAATATCATTTGTCAAACTAGCAAAATTTAGGAAAATGGTGATATTTAATGCTGGGAAGGACATAGTGAGACTGAGCCACACTTTCATTGCTGAAAAGAATATCATTGGTTCTTCCTTTCCAGAGAAACACTATCTTACACATAGTAGACACTCAACATATCTGTTAAGTGAAGAGTAATAATACTAATAATTATGGCTCTATTGGTTAAACTTTATGTGCCAATATAGTTAAGAATTTTACATATACTCATTTAATAAAAATATCAACAAATGGAAAGCATGTAACAAACCTATATAATAAAAGCCTAATATGCTAAGTGTCTGGTCCTCCTGTCGTCTGTTCAACCAATCAAAGTGTAATATGCTAATGATATGCTAAGGCCACTCAACCGCTTGCTATGATGTACACTGACCACCAGGGAGCAGACGCTCCGACTGGTAGGTTAGCTTGCTGCTGGGGTCCGGTCTATCAAAACTGAGTGAGACAGGACAGACATGCCCTGGAGCCCTCCCGTGGTCCCTCCCCAGCTGGCCAAACTTCTGTGTCCTGATCATGCACCAATTGTACACGGGTGGGGTCCTTCAGCGTGGCCTGGG
>NW_006289819.1:2495279-2495848 GCF_000327345.1 Myotis davidii | reverse complement strand
TAGGTTAGCTTGCTGCTGGGGTCCGGCCTATCGAAACTGAGTGAGACGGGAGAGACATGCCCTGGAGCCCTCCCGTGGTCCCTCCCCAGCTGGCCAAACTTCTGTGTCCTGATCATGCACCGGCCCTGATCGTGCACCTCAGCCTGGCCTGCGCCCTCTTGTAATTGAAGACTCCTCAGGGGATGTCAGAGAGCTGGTGCATGAATTCAAGCACCCGGCCTCTAGTATATACCATAAACCTTTACGGGGTCTATATATTTGGGTCCAGAAATTTTACTTCTAAGGTTTTGTCCTAAGAAAAAAAATCAGAAATACAAAGTTTTATCTACAAGTGTGTTCATCAAAGAATTATTGGAAACAGCTGTAAATAAGCTATCTTAATTTTAGTAAATATGATGTAATTAATACTATATACTATCATGTTTTTGAAGCAATATATAATTACATTGAAAAGTATGATATAATGTTAGTTGGGATAAATCAAGATTTAAAATTGATTAAGTGCTCTAAACACTTATGTGTATATAAGGTTAATCCAAGTTTTATAAAATATTCATAAATTCATTTTG
>NW_006289819.1:2491278-2494725 GCF_000327345.1 Myotis davidii | reverse complement strand
AAGTAAGCTATAGAAAAGAATGTAATTTAAAAATCATAAGGAAGAAAAATTCATGTACTATACTTATTGGGAAAAAAAGCCATGTATAAGCGAACCCATGCCATTCACACCTGTGTTGTACAGTTGACTAGGGTCAATTGTATATTAACATATTAACACTGGATACCTCTGGAGAGTAAAATAATAAATAATTTTTTATTTTTGGTCTTATTTTAGCCTGTAAAATTTCTATAATCAGCATAGTTTGTCTTTTCGTTTTTTCCAGGAAGAAATAAAGATTACTTGAAAAATATTTGTTGTCCTTTCAGAAAAAAAGAAAGTTAGCCATGATGTTAGCATCATTCATTATTCATCAAACATCCATTGATGCTTACTGTATGGCAGGCCTAATGCTAGGTCCTGTGGATGCAGGCATGGATAATCTAAGTCCCAGTGTAGTGGATGAGAGACAAGAAGTACTAAGACAAGGATGCTATCTATCTATACTAATAAAAGGTTAATATGCTAATTAGACCGGTCATCTTCTGGAAGACCTTCTGGATGTCCTTCCTGACAAAGCTGGGCCTGGGCAAAGCTGCCCGTGGTCCCAGGCACCTGCGGCTGACCAGAGGAGAGAAGCCTAGGTCCCGGGTGTGGGGGCCAAGGCACAGACAGTTAGGGGTGATCAGGCTAGCAGGGGAGCAGTTAGGGGGGATCAGGCAGGCAAGCGGAGGTGGTTAGGGGTGATCAGGCAGGCAGGGAAGCAGTTAGGGGTGATCAGGCCAGCAGGGGAGCAGTTAAGGGTGATCAGGCAAGCAAGCAGAGGTGGTTAGGGGCAATCAGGCAAGCAGAGGTGGTCAGGGGTGATCAGGCAGGCAGGCAGAGAGGTTAGGGACAATCATGCAGGCAGGCAGGCGAGCTGTTAGGAACCAGCAGTCCCAGATTACAAGAGGGATGTCCCTGCGGGATCAGGTCTAAACCAGCAGTCAGACATCCCGCAAGGGGTCCCAGGTTGGAGAGAGTCCCACTGAGGGACACCCTCCCCTATGCACAAATTTTGTGCACTGGGCATCTACTATATATATAAAAGCCTAAGCAACTGAACGACAGAATGACTGGTAGCTATGACGTGCACTGACCACCAGGAGGAAGACACTCAACGCAGGAACTGCCAAGCTGCAGTGACTTGGCAGCTGTGGTTCTCAGGTGATGCACCATGAACCAGAAAGGAGGGAGCCCGATTCTGGGGTGCATCACCTGAGAACCGCCTTCTCACAATCCAGGACCCTTCGGGGGATGTCAGAGAGCTGGTTTTGGCCCGATCCTCACAGGCCAGGCTGAGGGACTCCACCTGCCAGAGGGACCTCGCTCACTCCACAGACAACCTTCAAGCTGTGGCCGCTCTACGTGCGGCTGTCCATGGAGGGATCCTGGGAGGTTGGTTCCAGGGCATGTCCAGCCCATCTCACCCAGTTCCACCCCACCAGCCACCTTCTAATTAATTTCCTTTCAATGTGCATGAATCCGTGCACCGGGCTTCTAGTAAGATAATAAGTACGTTGCTGGAAACACTCTGAAGGAGTGTTTGGCCTGGCTTCACAGATGAGGCCATGTTTCTGCTGGGTGTTGGAAGCATGAGTACAAATTTGATACTTAGAGAAAAGGGCAGGGAGCAGGGTTGAAGGGATTCCAGACAGAGGAGACAGGATGTTGAAAGCCTAGAGCCATAGAGATTATGTAGAATGAACAGGATATGTGGGATACAGACTCAGGCAGGAGAGAGTGGGTGTGGATCTTTATTAAAGAACTTAGGGATTACCTCCTCTAGACAAGTATTTTCCAAGGACTATTATAAATTCTGGTTCTATGAAACATTCTGTAATGAAAATATTCCTTGTCCAGAAACACTGATCTTGTCATGCTTCATAGTGCCAATAGTATGTTAAAGTCTCTGAGAAGTCCAATAGTAATAAGCAAATAGATAAATGAACAATTAAAAACACCTGTGCTAATTCTATTTAACACAATATTTACCATACTTGTTGGACCACTGAACCCTTTCTTCCTTGAACATTAATTAGCAAAAGAAAGCAGTATTTTCTAAAAATGTGTTTTGAGAAATGCTATGATATGCTTGAATAGATTCGGCATGGGGAATACACAAAAATATGCAGTGACTAAAGTATACCTCAAATCTCACCTCTCAGAATTAACCTTTCTGAATATCATTTACATGATTTTATGTCCCTATGTATCATGACATACTGAGATCATATTTATTTTAAATTTTTATTTATTTAATTAAAAATTATCATTATTGTTGAAAGTATTACAGATGTCCTCCCTTTTTTCCTATTGACCCCCTCCACCCTGCACCCACCCCACCCAGGCCTTCACCATACTATTGTCTGTGTGAGATCATATTTAAATATTATTTTATAACCTTTCATCATGACCTATATGTCTCTTACACACTTACATTTTCCATAATTTACTTCACTGTGCCTCAGTGTGTATATTTTTTTACCTGATTTTCAATTTACTAAGTTTTCTGTGCAGTTGTGTTTAATTTGCTGTGAAACCCAGAAATGAACTCTCAATTATATTTTTAGTTCTGCAATTTCAATTTTGTGGGGGGTTTTCGGTTTCCAAGTCTCTGCCGAAAGTCTCTGTCTTATTGAAGCATAGTTACTTTAAAGTCTATATCTGAAAGTTCCAACATCTAGATTTTTCATAGGTCCATTTCTAGTGCCTCTTTTTTTCTTTTAATTTTGAGTAAATTTTTATTGTTCTGTTTCCCTGCTAATTTTTTAATTAAATTCAGAACACTGTGTACATAAAATGTATAGATAATTTGAGGCTCTGGCGAGGTTATATTCCTTCGAGTGGACTTCCGTTTGCCAGAAGGCAGGCAGCTGGTGCAGTAGACCAAATTACCTCCTGGGTTCCGCCTCCAAATATCAACATGCTGGGGATTTAGGCTTCAACATGTGAATTTAGGGTGGGAGGACACAAACATCAGTCCACAGCAGGTAGATTCTTAGAAGGAAGACATTTTCTGTCTTTTTTTTCATCTTTATTGTTTGGATTATTACAGATATTCCTTTTTTGCCCCCATAGCTCCCATCCACCCGGTTCCCACCCCACCCCCTGTCCTTACCCTCCCCCACTGTCTGTCCTCATCCATAGGTATACAATTTTTGTCCAGTCTCTTCCTGCACCCACCACACCCCCTACCCCCCCGCATGTCAGTCCACTCCCTTTCTATGCCCCTGGTTCTATTATATTCACCAGTTTACTCTGTTCATCAGATTTTTTATTCACTTGATTTTTAGATTCACTTGTTGATAGATATGTATTTGCTGTTCACAATTTTTATCTTTACCTTTTTCTTCTTCCTCTTCTTAAAGAATACCTTGCAGCATTTCAAATCTTTGACTTGATTCTTGGGATCCTCTTGTCTGCTGT
>NW_006289819.1:2480721-2489749 GCF_000327345.1 Myotis davidii | reverse complement strand
CCTGCCCCAATGCCAGACTGTCCAGTTTCTCCCCATATGTGTCTGGGTTCCCCAGAGTCTCACCTGGCACTGGAGTTCAGAGCAAGCTGGAGCTTGTATCTCCCTCCCGATTAAAAAAGCAGCGCACCCAGGTGCCAGCTGTTCTGCACCTCTGTATCTCCTACCAGTCTCAATGTGCTTCCTTCTTTACCTCTCTAGTTGTAGTACTTCCACTCAGCCAGCTTTCCTGTGGTTCTGGATGATAATTGTTCTGTCTTTTAGTTGTCATTTTGATGTGATTGTGGGAGGCAGCAAGTATAGGTGTTTACCTATGCCACCATCTTGGTTCTCTCAAGGAGGACATTTTCATTGTCTCAGTGCCTATGGCCAAATTTCTTCCATAAAGCGATTACAACATTAAAAAGTGATTCATTCTATATCTTAAAAGGTCATTCTGAGGCACATGGATATTAGAAAGAAGAGACCAGTTAACAGACCAATTTTATAGGCCAAACAAGAGATGAGGTGACCTGGAAAATGACAGTTTTAGTAGGGTTGGAGAAGAAAATGCAGATTTCAGAGACAAGCCAGACACAGGGTGGTCTAGAAATGACTGGATTTAACACAGTCGGTGTGCATTTGCTACTCAGAGCTCTGGAAATCTTCATGTCAGGTTTTCCTAGCTCAGTGGAGAATTTAACAGACTTTGACTATCTCCCAGGAAAGGCTTCATTAAAGGCACCCGAGAGCAACCTGTGCTGTGTTCTGGGAGTCTCAGGTATGAACCATTGGTGCCCCAGGCACAAGGAGCCCTCACTGTGGCATGCTGGTAGATATGACATGGTCCCAGTAGTCAGTGGCCATGCCTCCTGGGTTTTCCAGATCTCCTACAGTAATAATTGAGATGGTTATAATAATGATAGCTAACATTTATGGAACTGCCATTATGTTCCATGTCCTATGCTAAGAGCTTTGTATAACTCAAAACTCACTTAATTCTCACAATAGCCTTATGAAGGAGATTGGATTGTTAGTCTTATGAGGAAACTGAAGTTCAGAACACTAAAGGACTTAAGATAATAAGAAAAATATATGAAAATTATTTGTAGGAATTCTTTATTATTCTGGATACGAGTCTTTTATTATATTTTGTATTTTTAATTTTGATGAAACTCAGTTTATTATTTTTTATTTTGTGGTAGTTTGTTATGAATTTAATTTCTTCAAGACAGATAGGACTATTCAGATTCTGTATTTCCTCTCATGTCTATTTTGTTATGTTGTATTTTTCAAGGAATTTGTTCATTAGCTGTTGAATTTACTGGCACAAAACTGGTCATAATATAACCTTATTTTTCTTTTAATATCTGTAAGACCTGTGTGATATCTCCTATTTCTTCCTGATATTAATAATTTGTTTTCTCTCTTTTTTTCTTTACCAATTAGCTAGAGTTTGTCAATTTTATGGAACCTTTCAAAGATTAGCTTTGGTTTCATTGTTTTTCTTTACTGCTTGTCCATTTCTATTCCATTGATTTTTTTGTTTAGTTTATTTCAGTAAAAATATATATATATATTTTAAAGGCCTTTCTTTTTTTTCAAATATAAGTGCATTCAAAGATTTTAACATGTTGTCTTTCATTATCAGTCAGTTAAAAATACTTTTTGACTTCCTTTGTGATTCTTCTTTAATATGTGAATTATTTAGAAATGTGTTGTTTAACGTCTGATATTTGGTGCTTTTCTAGTATCTTCTTTTGTTGATTTCTAATTGAATGGCATTGTGTTCAAATAACATAAACTAAGATTTCATTCAATCTTTTGAAATTTTATGGGCCAGTATATGGTCTATACAGGTGAACATTCCATAGGCGCTTGAAATGATGCTGTTATCATCTATAATGACTCTTAAATACCAATTAGATAAAAAGGATTGACATTATTGTTCAGATCTTTATTTTTACATTTTTGTCTAGTTATTTTATCAAATACTATGAGAAGAGTGTTATAATTGGCACTATGATTGAAATTGCCCCACTTTCACTTTAATTCTGTCAGTTTTTACTTCCTGTATTAGGCACATGCACATTTATATTGTACACTTAAGATGTGTGTGGCACTAGCTGGTTTGGCTCAGTGGATAGAGCCTCAACCTACAGACTGAAGGGGCCTGGGTTTGATTCCGGTCAAGGGCATATGCCTGGGTTGCAAGCTCGATCCCCAGTAGAGGGCATGCAGGAGGCAGCCTATCAATGGTGTTTCTATCTCTCTCTTCCTCTCCCCTCCTCTCTGAAATCAATAAAAAAAAATTAAATTCAAATTAAATAAAAGATGTGTGTATTTCACTGTATGGGAATTTTATCTCCCTAATATTTAAAATAATCTGAATAGGACTCTGAGCCTAAAGGAATGGCACATAAAAGGAAGCCTATTCTTCCAAAATGTGATTTGGAAGAAGACTTGAAATAAAAATAGAATTGTCTAGAGCCTGCTTCAATTTGGTTTTCGATATTTCCCCCAGCCCATTACAAGAACTAATATCAAGGTCTAAGCTGTAACCGGTTTGGCTCAGTGGATAGAGTGTCGGCCTGTGGACTGAAAGGTCTCAGGTTTGATTCCGGTCAAGGGCATGTACGTTGGTTGTGGTCACATCCCCAGTAGGGAGTGTGCAGGAGGCAGCTGATCGATGTTTCTCTCTCATTGATGTTTCTAACTCTTTCTATCCCTCTCCCTTCCCCTCTGTAAAAAATCAATAACATATATTTTAATTAAAAAAATCAAGATCTAAGAATAACTGAGTCCATGTGAGGTGATGTGCAGGCAGAGATATAACATCAAATGCCTCCAAGTGATGGGAAGTCTTTTTGATGCAGCTTGATCTGCTTCACCTTCAAAGAGTTTCAATAATCTTCTCTGTGGCTTCAGCTCTATTTGATGCTTCTTGCTTAAAATTTGTTCTTCTCCTTGGCTCCCTGGTAAACATTATGGCACTGGATGAGTAGTTCCTTAGCAGAGGCCAACCTAAACCTACACAGGTAAACTGAGGTCCTTCTTGGAGAGGACAGTGTGAGTGACTCTGAAAAGTGAACTGTCTGAAAGGACACAGCTGCCCACCCTTAAATGTAGAGAAAATAAAGGTTACTCACTACAGAGCACTGAAGCCCTGGGGCTAGAAGGGGGATTTTAGATCTTGTGTGATGGGGGCGAGGAGATGTAGATGGAAGGAAATTCTGTAGTCCTATACCATTAAGCAAAGTAAATTCTAATTCCATTGAACACTGGGATTTGGGATAGCAAATATGAGTTCTCTCTGATGTTCAAACCAATAAACATGCATCTGTGTTCATCTGCTTGATTGATATTTCAACTTTCGATCTCAGAGGCAGCTCAAACTTATCATGTCCAAAAGGAAAGTTATTACCACTCACTTCAAACCTGTCTCCCTTCATGGGTTTCCCATTTCATTAAATGGTACCGCCATCCACCCAATAAGCCAAAGCAACTAATGCTGCACATCCAATTAGTTACCATTAAACCCCATTAATTTTCTCCGATGCCCCCTTCTTTCCATCCCCACTATACCTGGCCGACACCTAACAAACTCTTACTTGGGTTCTTTTTTGTTGTTTGTTTGCTAATCCTCACCCGAGGATGTTTTCCCTGTGATTTTTAGAGTGGAAAGGAGAGGGAGGGACAGAGAGGAACATCCACGTGAGAGAGACGCATCGATTGGTTGCCCCCTGCATGCACCCCGACCAGGGCCGGGGAACCGGCAACCAAGGTACATGCTCTTGGCCAGAATGGAGCCTGAGACCCTTCAGTCCGCGGGCCAATGCTCTATCCACTGAGCCAAACTGCTAGGGCTTACTTGGATTATTTTTAAGACTCCTACTGGCTTTCTTTCTTCCACTCTTATGAGCAAAACTGGCCCCCAATCTTTCAAAAACCCTAATTTGACCAGCCAATGATATACTGTTAAATATTTAACTATCAGCTTTTGGGGGAATAAAAGGCTCTGAATTCATTGTATTTTGCCAATTTCTTTGCTGTAAATACTCCTACCATCATCAATTTCAACTTACCATGTAATGTCACTGAATACAGAGATGGAAAGAAATGAGCACAATTTGCTCTCATAAGTCAGCTCCCAAATACCACTAAACCACAAATAATATAGGTCAATAGATCTTAGACGCCCTTGAGATACACTATAAACTCTTCAGGCTGGCCTACAAGACCCACCATGATCGGCCCTAATCATTTCTCTAGCTTTATCTCCCATCCATTGCTGACACCACTCCTAACCGATACTCACCTTGCTCACACACTTACTCTGTGCTTTAGTCAGTGAGGACAAAGAGGAGAAGAGACTTTCCTGGGCCCCAGAAAGGGGAGCTGGAAGGGGTGGGGCAGGTATAAAAATGGGAAGAGGCCAAGGCAGGTTTGCCATCAGCTCAGAATTCAGTGGAATACACCAATAACTGTAGAAGCGAGACAGCCTTACATCATGGGATCAGAATACCTGACTCCTAGCCTTAGTTCTCTGTGACTTTTGTTATTTCAGGATACTTGGGCCTCAGTTTGTCCACATTTAAAATGTGAGTTTGGTAATCAATACCTAAGAGCTTTCCAATTCTGACAGTTTTTCCTATGAAGAAGCTAAATGAAGCTCAAATAAGATCAGCAGGGCAGCTAAAACCTGAGTCCTGGTTCTGGCCTCCTGGCTGCACTCACCTAGGGTCTCCAAAAGGAAGATGTGAGCTAAAGGACCAATTTACACCATCCTTATGTAGTTCTCATTCCCCAAAGTCGCACATTCCCTTTGGGGGCACATGCAGCCCTTCTCTCTATCCTGATTGCTCCCTAATTGCTGAACTTCCTCCTGAGTAATGGGATCCCTTAGGACTGGGCGGCTCCTACGGTGACACTGGGAGCTATTGGGCTGCATCCTCAGGGACTCCTTGAACAATTCTAAAAATGGAGAGCTGCTATGTCATTGTCCCCCTAACAGCAAAATGTTTCATTATTGGGCAATATTAATCACCTGAGGCATTTTTTATAAATTGAGCTTAATGTTTGCCCCACCCCTGCACATTTCACTAATTGTTTCTAATTTTTTCCTCTGCAAACATACAATACACAGTTCCACCTTTTTGGGGGGAGGGGGACCATGAAATATTTGATGAGATCTGAGACCTCCAAGGTTCCTCATGAGTCTTCAAGTTATACTTTCTCGGTGGAGTCGTTAGGGGTTTCTATGTACAATATCATGTCATCTGCGAATAAGGATAGTTTTACTTCATCCTTTCCAATTTGGATGCCTTTTATTTCTTCTTCTTGTCTGATTGCTGTGGCTAGGACTTCCAGTATTATGTTGAATATGAGTGGTGAAAGTGGACATCCCTATCTTATTTCTGTTCTTAGGGGAAATGGCTTTAGTTTTTGCCTATTTAGTATGATGTTCGCTGTAGGTTTGTCATATATGGCCTTTATCGTGTTGAGATATTCTCCCTCTATTCCAACTTTGCTGAGGGTTTTTATAAAAAAATGGATGTTGGGTTTTGTTGAATGTTTTCTCTGCGTCTATTGATATTATCATGTGATTTTTGTATTTCAGTTTGTTTATGTGATGTATCACATTTATTGATTTGTGAATATAGTCTCAGCCTTCCATCCCTGGAATAAATCCCACTTGGCCATAGTGTATGATCTTTTATATTGCTGGATCCAATTTGCTAACATTTTGTTGAGGATTTTAGCATCTATGATCATCAGAATTACATTGGCCTGTAATTCTCTTTCTTTATAGTGTCTTTATTTGGTTTGTGAATTAGAATAATGCTGGCCTCATAAAAAGAGCTTGAAAGTGTTTTTTCCTCTTGGATTTTTTGGAATAGTTTGAGGAGTATAGGTGTTAGTTCTTCTTTGAATATTTGGTAAAACTCCCCTGTGAAGCTGTCCAGACTCGGGCCTTTGTTTGCTGGGAGTTTTTTGTTGTTGTTGTTTATTTGTTTGTTTTTTACTGCTTCTCTTTCATCAGTTGTTATTGGCCTATTCAGGTTTTCTGCTTCTTCCTGATTCAGTTTTGGGAGATTGTATTTTTCTAGGAATTTGTCCATTTCATCCTCATTGTCCAGCTTGTTGGCATATAGTTGTTCATAGTATTTTCTTACAATCAAGCTATACTTTTTCAATCTCTTCCACTCTTCCTTAAATAACACAATCTCACAGGTCTTTTACTGATAATATATTTTCTCTGTATAGACAAACTCTAGTTTGTCGTTTTCCCCTTTAAATTTTAGATCCAAGAATTAGAAACAGTGTTCTGGGCAGCTCTTGCACTCTTGCTTAACTTTGATAAATATCAGGTTTCTCAATTGTAAATTCAGTTAACAGTAGGTGTTAATTTTTTGGCAGCATTTCAGGATTCTTATGGTTAATGTATTGTAAATGTTCTGGATTTCTCTGTGTTTAGAAATCCATTGAGAGCTATGTGTATCCCAGGGAAAGCTCCAGAATGAGTCTTCAGAATGGTGACCTCCATAGGAAGCAAAGTTCAGCACCAAGGATAGTTCCACCACAAGTAACACCAGTAGCTCGCCCGTCAGGGGCCCAGCCCCATTCAGTTCATTCATTTACCCAATATTTATAAGGCTCACTATATGCCAGGCACCGTTCTAGAATCTAGTGATATACAATAAATAAAAAAAGATGAAAATACCTGCATTCTTGTGAAGGATAATTGAAAATTACATAGTACATTAAAAGATGTTAGCTACCATGAAGAAAGATAAAACAGAAGATAGGGATATGGAGTATGAGATAGTTCAGTTTTAAACGAGATGGTTAAGAAAGACTCAACTCTTCCCAGAAAAACATGACTTTTGAAGGAGATGAGAGTGTGAGCCATAAGATATCTGGGGAAAGAGACTTTCTAGAAGTATGAACAGTAAGTCAAAAATTCTGAAGTAAAATGAGGAGTAGCAAAAGGTGGTCTGGCTGGAGTGAGAGATGAGATATAGGATATAAGACCAGGGAGGTGGTGAGGGATCTTAGAGCACTCATCAGGACTTGGGCTTTTCTTCTGAGCACAAGAAGCCACTAGAGTGTTTTGATAAGAGGATTTACAGTGTTTGAATTGTAATAGGACCATTCTAATTGCTGTTCTAAAAATGGGCTATGGAGGTCTTCGCCGGGTGGCTCATTGGTTGGTGTGTCATCCCATACACCAAAAGGTTGTGGGTTTGATTCTCGGCCAGGGCACATACCTAGTTTGTGGGTTTGATCCCCAGTTGGGGTGCATATGGAAAGCAACTGATGTTTCTCTCTGACATGATGTTTCTCTCTCTCTCTTCTAAAATCAATGAACATGCCTGGTCAGAGTGGCTCAGTGGTTGAGTGTTGACCTATGAACCAGGAGGTCACGGTTCGAGTCCTGGTCAGGGCTCATGATCAGGTTGTGGGCTTGATCCCCAGTGTGGGGCGTGAAGGAGGCAGCTACTCAATGATTCTCTCTCTCTTTCTTTCCCTTCCTCTCTGAAATCAATAAAAATATTTTTTTAAAAAATCAACAAACATATCCTTGAGTGAGGATTAAAAAAAAGAATAGACTATGGCGGAAGAGAATGGAAGCCATGAAACTAGTTAAGGAATATTGCAATATTCCTGGTGAAAAAAGATAATGGTTTGGACCAGAATAGTAACAGTGTAGATGATGAGAAGTGGTCTTTTGGGGGATATATACTTTAAAGGGAACTGGCAATATTTGCATGGGGGAAGTAAAAAGAGTGAAGTTAGGAGACTTTGAGGTTTTCTTTTCAACCTTCACCGTGTCAAATGATGGAATTGCCATTAACCGAGTTGAGGAAGACTGTGAGAGGAGCACATTTATAGGGGATCAGAAATTTGCTTTTAGAAACTGTTAATTTTATTACTCCTATTAGATATTCACATGAATATAGGTATCAAGAAGGCAATGGGATAGATGAATTAAGAGATTTAGGATGGAGATATATTTCAGATTTATCAGCATATACTAATAATAAAGCCTAGATTGTTCCCAAACTCAGATCCTGCTAGCTCCCATAGTATTGCATACTGCCTATATCATGAGTACTAATGTAATAATGTCATTTTTCTCATCCATTTGAGCCTGAGTCCTGTTCATGGCTTTATGTGGTGTGTGTGTGTGTGTGTGTGTGTGTGTTCTTCAAAATAAACTTTCTGCTATGTACAATTCCTTTCACAAGCTCCTTGGAATTTTATCAGAGCTAGTTAGTTAAAAAACAACAACAACAACACACCAACACATATTTATAGAATCCCTGAGTGCCTGGAGCAATGTTAGGATAGAATTTGGATAGAATGCTCCCTGAGCATGGAGGTAGATATCTTGGTTTGATTGTTTAGCTTTGAGATGCCTTTGGTCCCTGCACATGTGGATCACACATGGTGTTTTCTCATTGAGACGTTCCTTCTTTCTCAGAAGGAAAACCATGCATAGCCAAGGCTGGAGAGATCCCAGCTCTACAGAGTAACTGAGTTTATTCTCCTGGGCTTTTCCAGAAATCTCAGGACCAACTGAATCCTTTTCTTCCTCTTCCTCTTCCTCTACGCAATGGGATTAGTGTTTCCCTGATCAGAGTAGATGCACACCTCCACACGCCCATGTACTTCCTCCTCAGCATCCTGTCTCTACTGGATCTCAGCTATGCCCACCACCACTCTGCCCCAGATGTTGGTCCGTTCTGTAAGCGAGACTACACCATCCCCTGTGTTGGGTGCGTGGTCCAGATGATGTTTTCCTGACCTTGCGCATCACAAAGACCTGGATTTTTGTAGCCATGGCCTATGATAGATACGTTGCTATGTGGCAGTGGTTCTCAACCTTCCTAATGCCACTCCCTTTAATACAGTTCCTCATGTTGTGGTGACCTCCAACCATAAAATTATTTTTGTTGCTACTTCATAACTGTAATTTTGCTACTGTTATGAATCATAATGTAAATATCTGCTATGCAGGATGTATTTAGGAGACCCATGTGAAAGG
>NW_006289819.1:2476984-2480494 GCF_000327345.1 Myotis davidii | reverse complement strand
ATTCACATGTATCATTTTGATGGATCACCTAAATTGAGACATTGCCCTAAACCAGTGTGTGCTACCCATTCCCTTTCTCTTAGGAGTCCCAATAATGAAGACAGGACGCTGTTTCTGCATCAACACCAACCAAGGGATGATCCACCTAAAATCCTTAAAGGACCTTAAACAGTTTTCCCCAAGTCCTTCTTGTGAGAAAACTGAAATCATGTAAGTAAAATCTCATCCAACATGCATGCATCTTATTGGCAGGAACATTAAATTTAGTGTGATTATTACCCTCGGAATGCTTGCCTATACAGACACTTAAAATTCAGATTGTTGCTCCTCTGCAAACCTTGCCTACTTCTTGCTTTTCTAAAAAACAAACAAACCCCAAAACAAACAAACAAAACAAGCCAACAACCAACAAGTAATTTCTGGTGGGGGTTCGGAACAAAGACATATCACAAAAGTAATATATGTTCATTGGAGAAAATGTTTAATGCAGATAACCCAAAAAAAAAATATTATTTATAATGCTACCATCCAGTGACAAATGCTGTTAATCTCTTGGTATGTGGTTTTCCAGATCTCTCTCATTTGCTTTGTGTGTACATATATAGACACAAAAAATATATACATATATTTATAAATACAATATATATGCACACAAAAATAAAATCATACCCTACATACTGTTTTTTCATTAATACTATATCATGAACGTTTCTTCATGTCAGTGAATTTCAGACACAAATTCCTAAGGAGATGAAGCTCAGTCAATAGTGCCCTCTTGTGGACATTCTGAGAACAGCTCCCTAGTAAGAAAGAAGTTGCAATAGTGCCCTCTCGTGGACGTTCTGAGAACAGCACCCTCTTATTGAATTCAGCAAGTCTGAAAAGAAAACGCTATTGAGAGACCTAGAGGGCAATCGCCCTGCAGGAGATAATGCAATAGTGCCCTATTGTGGCTATTCGGAGAACAGCATTCTAGTAAAGGAGTGGATGCAATAAAGCCCTCTTGTGGACATTCTGAGAATAGCACCCTAGTAAGGGATTAGTTCAAGAGTGCCTATTGTGGGCATGGTGTAGAACAGCAAACTAGTAAGGGATTAGTGGGATTAGTTGCAATAGTGCCCTCTTGTGGACATTCTGAGAATAGAGCACTAGTAAGGGCTTAGTTGCAATAGTGCCCTCTTATGGACATTTTTTTCTATACAGGTTGTTTGGTTGATCACCTCCCACCAACCCACCCTCCCCTGACTTCCCTCTGAGATTTGACAGTCTGTTACATGCTTCCCTGTCTCTGGATCCACTCTGTTCATCAGTATGTGTTGTTCATTAGATTCCACATATGAGTGAGATCATATGATACTTGCCTTTCTCTGACTGGCTTATTTCACTTAGCATGATACTCTCCAGGTCCCTCCATGCTGTCTCAAAGGATAAGAGATCCTTCTTTTTTTACTGCTGCATAGTATTCCATGGTGTAAATGTACCACAATTTGTTATCCATTCATCAACTAATGGACACTTGGGCTGTTCCCAGATCTTAGCTATTGTAAATTGTGCTGCTATGAACGTAGAGGTGTATACATTCTTTCTGATTGCTGTTTCAAGTTTCTTAGGTTATATTCCCACAAGTGGGATTACTGGGTTAAATGGCCGTTCCATATTTAATTTTTTGAGGAAACTCCATGTGTTTTTCATAATGGCAGCACCAGTCTACATTCCCACTAGCAGTGTACTAGGGTTCCTTTTTCTCCACATCCTCGCCAGCACTTGTCATTTGTTGATTTGTTGATGGTAGCCATTCTGACAGGTGTGAGATGATATCTCATTTGTTTTAATTTGCATCTCTCTGACACATCCTCGCCAGCACTTGTCATTTGTTGATTTGTTGATGGTAGCCATTCTGACAGGTGTGAGATGATATCTCATTGTTTTTTTAATTTGCATCTCTCTGATGATCAGTGACTTTGAGCATTTTTTCATATGTCTCTTGGCCTTCTGTATGTCTCCCTTCCTCACCTCATTCACATCTTTGCTAAAATGTCATCTTCTCAGGGAGGCCTTCCCAACTCACACCCTATTTAAAATCAAACACTCCATCTCTGGAACTCCCTATCCCTCCCTCATTACTGATTTCTTTATCTATATAGCAATTAACATCATTTAAAATGTTATGTATTTTACTTGCTTATTTGATTTATTATCATTCAAATATTCATTGAATGAATGAATGCAGGTAGTATGGGATATTATTTTTATGATCATAGGAACAGGAAGGATTTCTTTAAAAGTTTATAGTTTTGACTTCTACATTAAATAAGTGGCTATGTGAGAAAAATGGACACCATAAATAAAGTTAAAAATAAAACTTTAGACTGAGGGAAGTGCTTGCAATGTTTATAATGAAAGATTAATATCCATAATATATAAAACTTCCACAAATTAATAAGAAAAGGGCAAGATCCAATAGAAATATAAATAGAAAATAGAAACAGGCAAATCACAGAACCAGAAATCCAAATACTCAAATATACAAAAAGTTTTTTTAGCCTCACTAATAGTCAAGGAAATGCAAAATAAAATAATAAAGAAGTATTATTTCATCCCTGTCAATTTAGCAAAAAAAAAATAAGAAACAGACAATACCAAGTGTTGGGCTAGATGTGAGGAAATGGGAGGTTTAATACTCTGCCAGGAAGAATATAAATTGGCACAACTATTCTGGAGAACAATTGGGCATTATTCAATAAAGTTGAAGGTGGGAATGCTGTATAGTCTAGCAATTCCATTTTCAGATATATTTCCTGGAAAAAACTCACACATGTACACAAAGAGACCATGCAAAAATACTCATAGAAGAATTGTTTGTAATGGAGGAAATCGGAAAATAAATCAAATGTTCATTAAAAGGAAAGAGATAAATAAATCATCACATGTTAATAAAACATTGGAAATAAATACATTAGAAGCACTTGTGTTAACATGGGTGACTCTCAAAAATATATTGCTGCGGATCCCTGGCAGGGTAGACCAGTTGGTTAGAGATTGTCCCCATATGCCAAGGTTCCTGGGTGGATCCCTGGTCAGGGCACATACAAGAAGCAACCGATGAATGTATAAATAGGTGGAACAACAAATCTCTCTCTCAAATCAATAAATCAAATCAAAACAAAGCAAAACAAAACCAGGGGGCACGTGGAGTGTGGAGCTTGGGGATCAGAGGCCCCAAGGTACAAATTAAACGGTGCTAATTATGTTGAGTTTGGGCAGATGGTTCCCTGCCCTCAGCGTCCTCATCTGTAAAAGGCCTGAAGCACAGTGGGTACAACCACAGTATCTGGAGCCATGGCTGGTAGGTCCTGGTAGGTCCTGGCGCTGCCACTTCCAGTGTGGCTGGGGCAAGTGAATCTGCCTCTCGGGGCCTCAGATTCCTCATGTGTCAGATTGGTCCGGTGAGGACAGTCCCCACTGCACCAGCTGTTGTGAGGATTGAAGGGCCCAGCTGCACATGTAGAG
>NW_006289819.1:2472337-2476133 GCF_000327345.1 Myotis davidii | reverse complement strand
GCTACGTGGAGGGAGGGTGGGGGAGAGATAAGAGGGAGGGGTGACCAAGGGGAATAAGCAAGTTTTGGGGGTGGAAGATATGTGCCTTATCTTGGCGGTGCTGCTGGTTTCAAGTGTGTATACATGTGTCAAAACATCAAATAGCATCATTTAAACGTGTGCTGTTTATCGGGTATCAATTACGCCCCAACGAAGCCGCTTAAAGCCCTGCTGCCAGCTCTGCGCAGTCACGCCAGTGTGGTCCTCACACAGCTCTCGCCGCCATGTCTTCTTGTGAGTGGCCAGGGCACCGTGGAGGGTTACCATGCGCGCGGCACTGTCCGCTGAATGCCAGGTGGAATTTTTCATTTAACCTCACAGCAGCCCTGAGAGGTGGTGCTGTTGTTATTAACTGTTTCACATTTGAGGGAACAGAAGCTCAGAGAAGCTAAGTCACTTTCCCCAGGAAACGTCACCTGACTGAGTCCCAGCCCCAGCGTTCACCCCTCAAGCAAACGCTGGTCTGATCTGTTCTTATGATTATACAAACATTGTGATATTTGTGGAAAATAAAACTTAAATAGCTTTCAATCCATCTCTGTACATCCTGAAAGTCCTAACACATCTAATGATTTTTATTTTCCATGCTTTTTTTTATCCATATGAAGGGAGTATTTTTACGACTGTAATAAAAAATGTGTCTCCCCCCCAACCTTACATCTTCACATGTAGTCTTATTGTCTTCTCTGTAAAAAACAATAAGAAGAACAGCTTTCCCATAGGTGATTTTTCTGTTTCCAGGCAAAATCCTAAAAAGTGGGGTGCAGGGCACAAAGTGTGATGTTTTTCCTCCTTATCCTGATCTAAAAAAAAAAAAAATACAACTCACGTCTGGTGGAAGCCGGCACCTTCCTGGAACTCTAACCTGGACCCTGAAGTCCTGGGATAGTTGTCACTTTTCTTACCACCAAGCACCCATTTTCCCTACCGCTCTAGGAAGTAGCTCACTCCTCAACAACAAGAATAGGTTCTGGCGGAATAAAGGAAGGAAGGAAGGAGGGAAGGGAGGGAGGGAGGAAGGGAAGGAAGGAAAGGAGGGTTATGACAATTCTTTTAAAAAAAATTTATTTATCAATTTTAGAGAGAGAGAGAGAAACCTCAATTTGTTGTTCCACTTATGTATGCATTCATTGGCTGCTGCTTGGATGTGCCCTGACCAGGATGGAACCCACATCCTTGGCCTATTAGAACAATGCTCTAACCAACGGAGCTACCAGGCCAGGGCACAGCCCCTTCTGTTGGAAAGCCTGTCCTTTCCTATTGAATTAACTTGGCCTCTTTTTAAAAAATTAATTGATTCCATATGTGTGGGTCTATTTCTGGACTCATATTCCCCTTGCGGGAAGCCGCCCATTATCTTCACTAGCAGAGAGGTGTGGACAAGGTACCCGGAAGGCTGGTGACCTCTGAGCCCTGGCAAAGGTCAGGGCTATGCACTCACTGGTTAGTCCAGACAATGGTCGCTGAAGCAACTTCCCCATCAGTTGCTCATGTAGATCCTTACTGATAAGATAATCCGTCTGTTGCTGGAACTTGTCTGCCTAAGGGCTGTGGGTGTATTCCAAACTGAGTAAAAGGATGGCAAGGCCTGAGCACAAGCAGAGTCGGCTCTCGCCTGGGCCCCCAAGATCATTTCTTGTCTGGTCTCTTTCATTTGCGTGCGGCCCCTCTTCCGGAGCCTGAACCCTGAACCACGTGGATGTGGGAGAATATTCACACCCTGATTTATGTCTATCCTTATATCAATACTAATACTATATCAATCCTTCGGTTTTATATTAAATCATGACATCCGGTAGTGTAACCCTCAAGCTGTGTTCTTCCTTTATGAAATTGTTTTCATTATTTTAGGAACTTGGCATTTTTGTGTAAACCTTGGAATCAGCTTGTTAATTTCTGCAGAAACATTCTGCATGCTGTCACAGAGTAGGAACGTTCCTAGGCCTGCTTAGCGACCCGGCCACCTCAGCCGCTGGACGGCCTGTGCCAAGTTTCTAGGAACTGAGCTCACACACCTGGGCAACGGCCCACAAAGAACAAACAGATCAACACATCTGAGCAACGGCCCACAGAGCACGGACAGATCACAATTAAGAATAGTCCTGACCTTTAAGTTACCCAGAAATGAAGAAGAAACTCTACAGGCCAGAAAGCAGTGTCATGAAGTACTGAAGGTAATGGAATGCAAGGATTTGAGACCAAGGTTATTATATCCAGCAAAGCTATCATTCAAAATAGAAGGTCAAATAAAGAGCTTCCTTGACAAAAAAACGGCTAAAAGAGTACATTACCACCAAGCCAGCATTAAGAATTGCTAAAGGGACTGCTATAATAATAAGAAATAGGGACGGGGGGAGGTTGGGGGTTAATGGGGAGGAAGAGGACACATTTGTAATACCTTAACTAATTAAAAAAAAAAGTAGCTTGGCTAAAACTATGCAATTAGCTGTTGTAACTTGGCTTTGCTTGCTATGGGAACCTGAACATGGATGTAGCTGTCCCCTTTAAATATTGGCCCCTGCAGATGGTCGGGGCGCTTCTCTCTTGGGCTTCCCGAGTGGCGGAGCGGACACTGGCCAGGCACTAAAGGCTCTAAATTTCAATCCGTCTGGAGCTCTGGTCATTCTGTCGCTCGCACTCCACAACCATGTGTCTTGATTGAGATTTTATTGAACCTACAAATCAATCTGAGAAGAAGTGACATCTTAACAGTATTGAGTCTTCCCACCCATGAACATGCTGTATCTTCCTATTATACAATTTCTCTCAGTAATGTTTTGTTGTTTCCAGTGTACAGATTACCTTGGTTTTTCAAATATATTCACAAGCTATTTGTTGCATCTCACTTGTAGAGGTTCAGACTAATTCCCTCCCCCTGAGAACGGGCTGGACTTAGTTCCTTGACTTGCTGTAGCAGGTAGAATAAAGCAAATTGACCGTGTGGGGCCTCAGAGACCAGCTACAGAAAGCCGTGGCTTTCTGATTGGGTCGCCCTTTCTCTGCTGGCTCATTCCCTGTGGGAGAAGCCAGCTGCTATGTTAGGAGCATTCCTGTGGAGACTGAGGCCTCCTGCTAACAGCCACATCCAGCCTTCAGGTGATCGCAGCCTTGGCTAACATCTGGGTTGCAACCTCATGAGAGACCTTGAGCCAGAAGCACCCAGCCAAGCTGCTCATGAATTCCTGATCCATAGGATATGTTTGTTGTTCTAAACCACTAAGTTTGGGATGATTTGTTACGCAGCAATAGATAACGAACACACATCTTGCATCTATTTTGTTAAATGTCCCACTAAGTATTTAATTTTTTTCATGCAGTTTAAAATTTTTTTTTTAAAATTTCAGTGTCCAGTTGTTTATTTGCTAGTGTGTAGAAATATAATTGGATTCAGGATATTGACTGTATCCTGGGACCTTGCTAAACTCAGTTCTGTTAGCTTTTAGAAGTCTGTCATTTTGATGAGTTAGGAACCCGCTGTGGTAGTCCTCAATTCCTGGTTTGGGAGCATGCTGCTCCTATTCTGCAGTCTACTTTTAACAAAGCAAGTTCTTGTTCATTCTAAGTCTGTGAACTTTCCCCTCCACACTAGGAACTGTTAGGACCACCAGTAGCAGGAGTTCATGGACTTTTCCTCTTACAGCTCAAGATGAACACAACAACGTGACTCCCACCCCAGTTCGCTTCACCTCACTCTGCTGGCTAATTTCTCTTTCCAATCACTCGGACAGGCTCAGGTCTTTGGACTTCTTCAGAGTGT
>NW_006289819.1:2464891-2472157 GCF_000327345.1 Myotis davidii | reverse complement strand
AATCCCCATTTATAGAATTCAACACGTCTGTGCTTGGTATTGATTATCTCCCTCCTCCTTTCCAAGCTCTCTCACCCTCTTCTGTACTCATTTACAGTCAGAACTGAAAGGCCCAGAGAAATCATGCACTCCAATCCGGGCACTTAGCAGGTGAGAAAACTGTGGCCTGCAGAGCTCAAGTTCATATAGAGGCAAAATATCAACATAGGTCTCCTATTTTCCCAAGTTAATGTTTTCCCCTGTAAGTAGTACTTGGTCCCAGCAGGCATGCCCACCTCCCATTCCCACTGGGGTCTGATGGGCAGAGAAACTTGTGCTGCAGTCCAATGGAGGAAGGCAGGGCCAAGGAGCAGGTGGCAACTGTGACCCAGACAAGCTTGTGGGTGGCAGGGGTCCCATCCCACCCAGAGTCAGGCTTTTGGGCTTAGTGGGTGAGGGCCGGGGGGTCTAAGTCCAGGTTTGGCTAAGAAATAGAGATACAGAGGCAGGGGACTGGCTGAGTTGGAGCCAGACCAATAAACCAAGATTAGTTTTCTGTGCCTGCTGTAGCAAATTTCCACACACTGGGTAGCTTAAAACAATAGAAAATGTGTCCTCTCAGGGTTTTGTAGTTTGGAATTCTGAAAGCATTCCAGGGAAGAATCTTTTCCTTGCCTCTTCCCGTTTCTGGTGGCTGCAGGTGTTCCTGGCTGTGGCTACATCACTCCAACCTCTGCCTCCATCTTCACATGTACACACGTCTTCTCCATGTACACACGTCTTCTCCATGTATACATCTTCTCCATGTACACGTCTTCTCCATGTACACATGTCTCCCCTCTCTGCCTGTCCCTCTGCCTCTCTCTTATGAGAACACTGTGCTCTGGAAGGCTGGCTCCAGTTGGTTGAGTGTTGTCCTGTGCACTGAAGGATCCCTGGGTTGATGATCATCGGTCAGGGCACAGACCCAGATCTCAGGTTAGATTCCCCTTCAGGACGAGAATAGGAGGCAGCCCATAGGTGTTGCTCTCTCACACTGATGTTTCTCTCTCTCTCCCTCTCCTTTCCTCTCTCTCAAAAGTCAATTTAAAAAACAGAAAAAGCACTTGTGCTGGGGTTCGGGCCCAGCTGGACAGCTCAGGATATGCTCCTCTTCCCAAGTTCCGTAACTTAATCTCATGTTTTGGCATAAAAGGTAACACTCACAGGTTCC
Source organism: Myotis davidii (assembly GCF_000327345.1). NCBI lineage: Eukaryota > Metazoa > Chordata > Mammalia > Chiroptera > Vespertilionidae > Myotis > Myotis davidii. Next base: position 2,470,965 of record NW_006289819.1, on the reverse strand, counting down.
AGGGCTTTGACATGGATGTCTTTTGGGGCATCACTTTCAGTTTACTACAGCCCACGCCACTACCCTCCGTTCAATGGCCTCTGACCTGTGAGGGAAGGAGTGGCAGGCCAGGATTCCTTCCTTGGTCCTTCTGGGAGTAGAGGGGAAGCAGGAGGCTGTCAAGAGAGAGAACGATTATGCCTCCTCCTTATCTAGACACTGTATTAGCTTGGGCGGCCGTAACACAATGCCGCAGGCCAGGCGGCTTAGACTACAGACGCGCCTTTTCTCACAGCTCTGGGGGCTAGAACTCTGAGGTTGAAACTGAGAGTCCTTATGGCTTTGACCATATTTAGCTTTAAGTCCTACCTAGCCTCTCCCCAGGATCATCAGCAACCCCCAAGGCAGCAGAAGACATTGCCCGGACCTGACTAATGATCACAAGATACAGACCCCTGGCAGGCTGAGGATGACCTGTTGACCTAAGTTATGTTTCAGCAACTGAGCCCAAGGTGGAATGATCTTCCGGCTACTTTTCCACAAAACAAGACAGCGGGGCTGCAGGACAGACCTCTGAACTGTCCTCAAGATCTGGAGAAATTATTTATTACCCTTAGCTCACCTCCGACCAATCAGCTCCCAACACGACCCTGAAGCCTTCGCCCTCTGCGACTTGGGAGTTTTGCCCTATGTAGCTGTGTCTTATGTGCCATCAGAGAGTTTGGGCTTTTGAGCATTACCTTCCATTCTCCTACATGGCGCCATCCTATATAATAAAAGGCTAATGTTGTGGAGCACGAGTGACAGAATGACCAGAACTCCAGACGGATTAAAATTTAGAGCCTTTATGGACTGGCCAGTGTCCGCTCCGCCACTCGGGAAGCCCAAGAGAGAAGCGGCCCAACCATCTGCAGGGCCCAATATTAAAGGGGACAACTACATCCGTGTTCAGGTTCCCATAGCAAGCAAAGCCAAGTTACAAAAGCTCATTGCGTCGTTTTAGCCAAGCTATTCATCATCCTCCTGTTACTCATTTCTGGGTAATTTAAAGGTCAGGACTATTCTTAATTGTGACCTGTCTGTGCTTTGTAGGCCGTTGCTCAGGTGTGTTGATCTGTTTGTTCTTTGTAGGTCGTTGCTCAGGTATGTGAACTCAGTTCCTAGAAACTTTGCACAGGCTTAATTACCTGGTTGAGGTGGCTAGGTAAATAAGCAGGCCTAAAAAATTTTTTCTACTCTGTAACAGCTAATATGCAAATAGACCCAACGGTGGAACAACTGTAACAACCGAACAACCGGTCGCTATGACGTGCACTAACCACCAGGGAGCGTGTGCGGAAAGTGGCAGACGTTGGCTGCAATAGGATGGTGGAGCAGGTGAATGAGGGCACCAGACCAAGGTAGGGCACCAGTCACTGTCATCGGGGTAAGCCTCTGGTGGTTACTGAAAATTCTTTGCTCCCGCACACAGCAGTCCTGCCCGGCGCACGCACCTGCTGCCGGTTCCAGATCTGCCATTCGCACCCACTGCCAGCACCTGCCCCACTCACACCTGCAGCTGGCACCGGAGCTGCTGCTAACACTTGCTGCTGGTGCCCAGTGCCGGTCCCGATCACTCAGTGCCATCAATAGGTGCAAGTGGCGGCTGTCGGCCCTGATTGCCCCTGAGGGCTTCTCCACCTCTCCCTGCTCCTGAGGGGTGATCAGGGCAGCAGCCACCACTCGCACCCACTGATGGTGCTGGCTCCATTCACACCCACTGCTGGAGCCGGTCCCAATTACTCTATGCCAGTGATGGAGAACCTTTTGAGCTCAGTGTGTCAGCATTTTAAAAAACCCTAACTTAACTCTGGTGCCATGTCACATATAGAAATTTTTTGATATTTGCAATCATAGTAAAACAAAGACTTATATTTTTGATATTTATTTTATATATTTAAATGCCATTTAACAAAGAAAAATGAACCAAAAAAATGAGTTTGCTTGTCACCTCTGACACGTGTGTCATAGGTTCGCCATCACTGCTCTATGCAGTCAGTGGTGCGAGTGGTGCCGGTGCCATCAGCATGTGGGAGGGGCGATGGCGGGAATGGGGGCTCCCAGCAGATAAGGGACCAGGACTGTGGTGGGAGGGGCCCAGTGGGGGCACAGAGGATGGGCCAAGACCTGCCCCTGTGCCTACCGCAGACTCACAGCCCACATTTCCTTTCAAGGTGCATGAATTTGTGCACCGGGCCCCTAGTTCATAATGAAATAACCAATATTTCTCCACTGCAATTCTTGGTGTTTAGTGTTCAACTCTGCTAGTTTAGCTCTTTCTGTGTGATAACAAATTCAAGGTGCCAGGGTAGTCCATTTCTGGTGAAGTCCTTTTCCTGACTTTATAGGTCTGCCTTCTTGCTATGTCTCCAAACGGCCTTCCCTCTGTGTGTAGGGGTCAGGGGGCAGCAAGCTCATGAGCTGTTTTTTCTTATAAGGACACGAATCCTATCAGATCAGGACCCCACCCTTATGATTTCATTTAACTTTAGTTACTTCCTTAGTGGCCCCATCTCCAAATACACTCACACTAGGAGTCAGGACTCCAACATATAAACTTGGGAAGGATATAAATATTCAATCCATAATAGACTCCTTTGCTTATGTTCTTATTGAATCATCTCTATATTATCAGGTAAGGATTAATATTCCTACATTCCAGGTGAGACAACAAGCTCATAGAAGAGGTAATTCACTATCAGAGTCAGGAGTCAAAGTCAGGTTGGTCTGGCTCTGACGTCCAAGCTAAATGCATTGCCCTGGGCTCTACTGGGAACTCCCCAGCTAAGCTTCTAACTAGAACCTGCACAGGCTGCTCCATTGCCACTGCCTTCCACAATGCACTCAGCCTTCACAGCCTCCTTACGGCAGTCTGTTCCACAGTCTCAGCTTCCTCATCTGTCAGGTGGTCGTGGGTGTTCAGTTCATCTGTGAGATATGTTCTAGTCCTGAACTTCTATGATATAAAATACTGCCACATCGACAAAAGCCCTCATGTTTGCACAGCCCTGGGAGAGGGGAGGGGACCAAAAAATATTAATACTTTTCCTCCTGCCTTCTATGTGCTTTTGGCAGGCTAATAACCAAATTAGCAGAGACAGATTAACAGGAGAAAATAAATGTTTAATATATGCTCATGGGGAAGTCACATAGACATGATAAATATGTGAAAATACCAAAGACAGCCAGGCAACATTGGGTGTACAAGACATTTTTGGAAAAAGAAGAAAGGGGGAGGGAAGACAGGATATTAGATTTCAGAAGGGTAGGGGTGATTCACAGGTGGTTGAGGAAGAGCAGAACACACATGGCAAGAAAATCCTTGCCGGGGAACTCAGAAACAATGGGGCACAGGGAGTGCCTAGCTAACAGGCACCTGCCTGAAGCTGCCTTGTTTACCATACGTAGTTCATATTGGGCTGAGGCAGATCTCCTTCCTCAAGCAGATTTCTGTCTGAATCTCTTGGGCAAGAAAAGGGGGAGGGTCAAAGGTTCTGAGTCATTTATTTCTTAATAAACATTTAAATATCCATATCCCATGTGGAATGGCAGACTTTTGGTTAACACCCTTCTGGTTAACAAAATGTTTTTACTCATCACTTAACCATTCAGTGAACATTTACTTCCACTGCCATGTGTTCGACCATGTGTTGGACAATCCTGGGCAATAGAGGACACAGAGATGAGGGAGACCCAGTTCCTGCCCTCAGAGACCTGCAAGTGCAGGTGTAAAGGCAGACAGAAAGGGAGGAGTGGGTAAGAGGGTGACGGGTGAAGGAAGATCCTGGGCTCTGAAGGACAGGATGTGGAGGGAGCAGTAGTGACCCTGTTATTGGTGGGGTGCCCTCTGTGTCCCTGCCTGTTGCTGGTGGAAGTGGGCTTCTTGGGGTGCAGCAGGAAGAAGAATTTCCTGAGGCCCCCATGGGAGGGTGAGGTGTCCTGGAAAGCTTTATTAATGATGTAACATGAAGGGTGCTCCCCTCCATGGTCTCATCGCCCTCCATTCTGCCATAGATTGCCTGAGGCCCCCATGGGAGGGTGAGGTGTCCTGGGAAGCTTTATTAATGATGTAACATGAAGGGAGCTCCCCTCCGTGGTCTCATGCCCTCCATTCTGCCATAGATTCCCATTTTGTCTTTAGCAGAGCTAGAATTAAAGCCACCGCCCAGAGTCTTTGCTCCATTTACAGCACAGTCCAGTCCTGCCTTTGGCTAGCGTAGCTTGTGCTCCCAGCCGCAGTCCATTGTGTGTGGGGTCTGCATGGCCATGCAGTTTCTAGGGCCACATGGCATGCTAGCGTGGGTCATGGAGCAAGCAAGTGGAAGGAAGCAGAGTGAAGCCAGAGGAACAAGAGAGAGATAACTCTTTGTCTCAGGGTTATAACCAGGAGCTTCACCAATTAAGCCTTCAGGATTTCACATGCTTGCAGTGGTTCTGCCACTCTGGCCAATGATCTTTGCTCCCCAGGCTAGACTGACAGGCAAACACCTTCCTGACATCACCCCAACTTCACGGAGCATGCGCCCATCTTCCCCTTTGTTGGACCCCTCCCCATTGTGATTTGCAGGTAATGGACAGGTGGTCCCTTGAGAAGTGTGAAATTGCAGCTTCCTGGTGAAGCTGCCCAGATGACATGCCTATAATGACTGGCCTTCCTTATGCTCCTTTCTTATCATTAATGAGTAGCTAATTACAATGGTATCACTTTGACAATTTGGTGTGTCCAGCCTGTATGTACTGGGGGAGCCTTCCCTTCCTCTCCAAACACCAGTCCTGAGCCCTCAGCATGTGGGGCTGCAGCCCTGTGTCTGATTTGTGTATGTACATGACTGCTGCTCAGGGGCCTGGACATTCCCAGGGCAGGGACCTGGTTTCACTCCTCCCTAGCTGACCTAGAGGAGACTGTACAGGCTCTTTGGTGCCTCGGAGCTTCTCTTTGCTGTTCCCAGCATTCCCTCTCCAGGAAGGACAAAGAGGGGTGTGTGTGTGTGTATGTGTGTGTGTGTGTGTGTGTGTGTGTGTGTGTAGAGGTGGGCTGTGGGGGAGAGTGAACAGGTAGGATAATACTGAAGGGTCATTCCAGGGCTCATTCTCCAGCTCTCCTTGACAATGAGGGGGGGAGTCTCTTGACCCCAAGAGAGAAATGACGACCTAAGGCCACATAACCAGGTCCAAACACCAGTCCTGAGCCCTCAGCTCGTGGGGCTGTACTGACCAGTGAAGTGTGAAATGAGGTGGGGACATGAGTCTGTGGGATTACACACACATGCTCTACATGCGTGGGTACCTGTGTGTTTGGAGGGGGTTGTGAGCGCCATCAGGGCCATACATTCAGTGGTGCCATGAAGAATGCTTCCAGAGACGTTGACCTTCCCCGAATTGCCATCAGCAACATCAGCCCCGCTTCTGTGTATGTGGACAAAAGCATCTTGTGTCAAGTGCCGCTTGGAGACCAGTCCGTTCAAGTGGTCCAGAGCACAGACATGAACTGTGCACAAGAATGTGCTACAGATCAAATTCTGCTTAGAGGCCTGGGGCATGGTGTTCATCCTCAATCTGGGGGTGGGGTGTGGTCGGGGTGCACCTGAGTGCAGGGGATCACACTGCCCTGGCCTCTCCTGCACAACACAGGGCTGTGCATCACAGCTCCTGCTCCCAGCCCAGCCATGGTCTCCTGCAGAACCCCCAGGGCAGGCCCTTCCTTAGTCTCCACAGACATCATTCTCCAACAGGAGCCCCACTGCCTTCTCAGGCCGTGAATAATTAAGTAGTTATTAATTCCAATGGGATATATATAAAAGAAAAACTAGTTGCAGAATACACCCAGTACAACACAATTTATATAATGTCACTTTCAAAATTTAGATAAAATGATAAAGAAATGAAAGTATAAGGAAAAAAATAAAAGATTCCAATTCAACCTACTAGGAATTCTAGGATAAAAATAGAAATAACTGATAAAAATAGAAAGATAATTGCCGAAGCTGGCAAAGTCTTACGTCTTCAGACCCAAAGGACGCTGTCTGCCAACCAGATGACTCGGGGGTGATGGCGGG
>NW_006289819.1:2463448-2464507 GCF_000327345.1 Myotis davidii | reverse complement strand
GGGGGGGTGGGGATGAATTGACATCCAAACATGTCTTCATGTAATTTCAGAATTATGAAAAAGAGAAAATCCTTATATGCTTCCAGTTGTGGGGAAGACGAGAGATTACCTGCAACACACACACACACACACACACACACACACACACACACAAGAAACAGAATTAGCATTAGACTTTATCCAGAACACAGGACTCTAAAAAAATTGAAGACATTCGGGAGCACAGACATGAACTGTGCACAAGAATGTTCTTGCAGGTCGAATTCCCTGTAGAGGCTTGGGGCACAGTGTTTGAGCCTTCCCAGATCCAGTGAAAATGGTAGAATTCTGTACTCAGTCAAGTCAATATCAATAAAAACTAAGATGAAACTTAACAATAAAGTCAGTTAAAAATGAAGGCATTTTCAAATCATGCGAGGACTTGGTCCTCTATGATCCCTCCCACACATCTTTTCTGAGAAAAAAAAATGAGGTTCCTCCTGCACATTGGCACTCAGGTGCGGTGCCGGGGTCTGGGCTGGGAGAAGTGGTTTCCCTGGGAAGGGAGACAGGCCTGGAGGAAGGTGGGGATGCAGAAGATGAGGCTGGGAATGGGACTGAGTCACTGTGGACATCTCACCTGACAGCCCAGGCCTCGAGGGCACGCTTCTTTCTCTGCTTCACACAGCCAATAGTGCCCTGGGCAGGCTGGTGGGATGAGGCCAGCTACTGCCAGGGTGAGGCTGGCTGCTCATAAAGAGGGAGAGCCGCCCAGGGCCCATCATGAGCTGCAAGTTCATGGCCAAGATGAGGGGTAAGTGGAGTCCTTTCTCTACGTCTGAGAGAGGCACCAGCGGAAGGAGGGCTTGAACTCTGAAACAGGGACAAGAGCTATATCCAGGGGTGGGCTGGGCTGAGGGAGTTGAGATGGATCCAAAGGGGAGTCTGGATATAGGGTCATCCAAGGGGAAGGAGGATGGGGACTGAGATGCGACAGCAACTAGAGTAGGGGCTATGGGGAGGTCTGGGTATTGAAAGTGAGTCAAGAGAATGGATATAGGAATGAGTCTGGGCTGGGCC
>NW_006289819.1:2439934-2463410 GCF_000327345.1 Myotis davidii | reverse complement strand
AGAAGAAATGTTTGACATACATTTTCCCATGGTAAAGATGATAGGAGAACCTGGTGAGCTGAGGAGTCACCCCGCAGGAGGCTCTCTTGGCATCGGGAAGGGCCTGCCCTGGGAACAGCTGGGTGCCCTGCCTCTTCTCAAGGGCAGCCCCTGGAGATCCCTTTCTCTTGTGAACCTCGGTGGTCCCGCCTGTACGAAGACTAGACCAAGCGTTCTCACTGCCCCGAATCCCACAAGTGCAAGGGGGCACAGCGTGCCCCAGCTCCTGGCTTTCCCTTTAAGAACAGGCAACAGGGTGTATTGCATGTTCTATACCAACGCTGGTTTCAATCTCGGCTGCACGTCAGAAACCCGGAGGGCATCGGAAAAACACTGTGAGGCTGGGGAAGGGGGACAGGACTGCCAAGGTCCCCGGGGCTGGTGATGTCACTGAGAACCTGGTCACAGTTCCTCCACTCCCTTTCCCTGGAGAGAGATGTGCTTCACACACTCACATACACACACACACACACACACACACACACGCACACACACGCACACACACACACCATCCTCTCACAAATGTACATATTCCCAAAGGACACAGATACCTTCGGGCCCCAGCTACCCCCCCGCCCCCACCTAGCCTCACACTCAAATGCACACACAGAATTAAATACAAGAACACAAGCAACCATATTCTCTCTCCAACTCAAGCAAATGACCTCTTCCAAACACACACCCAACAGGCTAACACACACCCAACACACCCAGGCTTATACACACACACTACATCCCATCTCGCTGTCCCATACAGATTCATGCACACATTTGCTCGGGTAACACACTGTCCCACAAACACATCCCCTCACATAAAATCACAGACAATGCACAGTCTGGGCACAATACAGTGCAACAATCACAAACTCACAGTCACAGCAACTTGTATCACAGACAAGCTCACACACAGCACACTCGCCATCAGAAGCAGGCATATTTACAGTCAAATACAAATCTGCATACATTCATGATTTCCAATCACATGCAAACACATGAGCTTGCAGTCCACAATTACAATCACACAACTAACACCAGCATGGACCACACATCCCTTCGTACCCACACAACACAATCACCCACCAGAGACACAATCACAAACATAAGTGTTTACAACCACACATTCAACAGACTCTGCCTGACCTTACCATCCCCCACGCGTTCACACAGCCAAGCTCATCCTGGCGCAGGTGGGATAAAGCCTGGGCCCCAGAGAGACAGCCCCCATTCCTTTCTCTGCCCCAGGAATGCTGGTCTTGGGGCTCCTGTTGGCTACTCCCAGCTGCCTTGGTCACCATGACGACCTGGCCAAGTGCTTCCAGGACCCTGAGTACGAGTCCATCGTTGTCACAGCCCAGGAGGGCCTCCACGCCGCCCCACTGCCCCGGCGCGTGGTGGTGGTGGGAGCTGGCATGTCCGGCCTGGTGGCAGCCAAGGCCCTGCAGGACGCTGGCCACCAGGTGAGCCGGCTTCGGAGGGGCCTCAGCCCATTGCCCCCACCCCCCACCTAGCCTCACACTCAAATGCAAGGGGTTTGCTTGCTTGGGTGGGAAAAGATCAAGAAAACAATTGCACGTAACCCACTGGATGTCTTAGCCCTTGGTCATTGTTTCTCAAAACTCCCCTGAGAGTTGGCCTTAACTGCAACCTGTGTTCTCCTGGAAACAAAAGTAGGGAAGGGGTTTGCTAACAGGTAAAGACCAAGAGGCACGCTGTCCCTTGCCACGCGGAACTCTTCTGCCTCACTCACATACTGAGGATCCTCCCGGAAGGCTCCCTATCCCCACGGTTTGGTTATCCTGCACATTCGGGGACCTAGCGCTGGGGATCCAGATTAGAGCCTGTGACTGGGTGACTGGGTGGGGGGAGTACAGGGTGGAGAAGGGAGAGCCTCGCCCTGGAATGACAGCAGCTTCTCGGGACCCCAGGTTTCCATCTTGGAAGCCAGCAACCACGTCGGGGGTCGCGTGGTCACAATCAGGAACAAGGAGGAGGGCTGGTACCACGAACTGGGGCCCATGCGAATCCCAAAGTCCCACAGGTAAGTCCTGAGAAAGGGTTGGAGGGAGCACAGGAAGGGGTGATTAGGAGGAGGTAGTGTGGGTCCTGCTGCCATTGAGTTAGAGCCCGTTCAGATTCACTGTCCCGTCAGATCGGATCCTGCAAGTCGGGACTAACACTGGTCTCCCACTTGACAGAAACCAGTCCATAACCTCAGAGCCCAGGGTCACAGAGAAAGTGGAAGATCCTAAACTAATAATGATAATAATGATCATTAACTCATCAAATTGTATACTTTAAATATAGGCAGCTTCTTACATGTCAGTTACACCGCAGTGAGCTATCAAATGATAACAGCTGACATTTGTGGAATGCTTACTATGTGCATTATTTCATTATTGCAATTTGATACTCTTATGTTTCCCACTTACAAATCAAGAAACTGGGCTCAGGGATATTAAGTGACTCACCCAAGACTCTCCCAGGAGAAAATGACAACGCTCCTCAAAAGCAGGGGCATGCCTGGCACAAAAGAAGATGCTTGACTTCAAAACCCTAATCCTAACCCTAAAACTGTACCCAGCCCCTGGAAAAGAACCTGGCCCCTGGTCCTGAGGCTTCCAAGATAAAAAGACCCCTCAGCTGGTGTCCCCTATACCTCTAAAAACATATTACTTTTTAAAATATATTTTTATTGATCTTAGAAAGAAAGGAAGGGATAGAGAGATGGAAACACTGATCAGCTGCCTCCTGCACCCCCTACTGGGGATCAAGCCCCAAACCCCCGGCACATGCTCTGCCTGACTGGAAATCAAAACATGAGACTGGGGAAAATATGACTTCTTTTTAAAATATAAACGGAACCTGAGATTTCCCTCAAAACACCACCAAAAACTAAAACAAAACCCAAGTGAATTAGCCCAAACTAGAAGTCTTTAGATACGGCCTCGAGCTTACCTAGGAATGGAAGGTGGAATTTCAAATACTGTCTGAAACAACAGGCCTCTGGTTCTATATTTGAATCCTATACACTGATATTTCCTAAAGGGCCTTCATTCTGTGGTGGGTGAACTCCCTACTCCCCACCTCCCTCAGGGCAAAAACAGAAGGAAATGAACTAATGCCACAGCAAGAAGACACAGGGGTAGAGATGAGGAAGGAGTTAGTCTGAGTTCCCTGGGCACATAAAGAAACTAGTTTTCCCGGATGGCTCCTATTTTTTTGGGGAGGGGGGCATGCTGATGTCTGTACTTTCTCCAGGCTGGTTCACACCTATGTCAAGAAGCTGGGCCTGAGGCTGAACACGTTCATCCATTACAATGACAACGCCTGGTACCTCATCAATGGACAACGCTACCGCATGAGAGAGGTCAAGGCCAACCCAGAGATCCTGGGCTACTCCATGAACCCCATGGAGAAGGGCAAGAATGCTGAGAATCTCTCCCACCAGTCCACTGCCAGCGTGCCTCCTGCCTCACCCCTCCCAGGGGTGGGAAAGAGCAGGGTCTGGCCTGAAGTCACCACGCAAGTGAGTGGATGGACCCAGTCACCTGGCTCTTATCCAATACACGCCTGATGGGTCTGCCTTCCCTCTAACACTCCCTAAGAATGCTACCACCCAACCCTGGTACCCAACCCCATATCCTCTGCCCCTGGGTGGCCCATGGAATTGCTTCATCAGTGGCAATGGAAGGAAAGGGAACCCGTGGTATTGAATCAATCCTGCCAGGTCGCAGTGAATGTCTTCACCTTAAACTTTAGTGTCCACACAACTTTAAACGAAGGGGAGACTTTAGGAGAAAGAGAAGCATTTAGGAGCTCCCGGAAATGTCTTCCTTTGGTCCTTCCCTCCCCCATCTTTTTGTCTCCTCCCTCTTCAAAGGGACATCCCGAGAGCCCAGGAATACTGCTTCTCGACAATTAGCTTTAACTAAAGCTGCTTCCCCTTCCTGCCCTTCTGCAGATCAATCAAAGTCTGAAAAATTTCAACTGCAGCCACCTGATATCCTCTTCTAACTCCACCCAGGTGAGTGAGGCAAAGGTAGAGAAGGAGGGATGGGTGCACAGCGTAGCTGCCGGAGGTTGTCCCCTGCCTACCAGGACCTCTCTTCCCACTGCCACGCCTTTGCCTCCCTGGAGTGCAGGCCCACCCCTGGCCTGACCTGGGCCCTGCTAAAGCCCCTTCCTATACACTGGGCCCTCCATCTGGCATTTCTACCTCCCCACAGGCTTACCTGGTGAAAGAAGGGATGCTGAACCCGGGAGCAGCCAGGATGATCAGGGATATGATGAATGAGGATGTTGAATTCAAGTCATTCCTAGAGTCCGGGAAATCTGACATCATCTTCTCCAAAAGTGATGAGTAAGACTGATCTAAGTGAGAACTCAAATCTGTCCCCTCCTCCAATCAGAGCAGAGAAAGGGAACTTGGATTATTGAGCAGTTACTATGTGCCAGGCACTGCCCTAAGCACTTCCCAAGTATTATGGCATTTAACCTTATGATCACCTAGAAGGCTTCTGTGGCCCAGCGATATTATGAAACAGCCAAGTTGACACAACTGGGCCAAGGGCTAGAGCCTGGATCCAAACCCAGGTCTGTGGGATTCCTCCTGGGATGCAGAATTGCATGGTGGCTGACCCCAGGGCCTGTCATCGTGGGAAACACCCTTTTCTCTGGGTGTCAGTGTTCCGAACTAGAAAATTCAAGGCTAATCCTTCCCTCGCAGAGACTGGTTAAGATGACGTATAAAGTGTGTGTATGAAGCTAGCTTCTTCCCCTTTCAGACCAGGATCCCTGCTGGAGACGGGGCGACCTGGCCTCCCGCCTCCCACCCCCACCCTCCGCTCTCTTCACCTCCACAGCTTTACCGAGATCACAGGTGGCTTCGACCAGCTCCCGGAAGCCCTGAGTGCCAGCTTGAAGCCTGGCACCATCCATCTGGGCTCCAGGGTGGAGCTGGTAGTGAGGGATGGGCCTGAGGTCCACGTTTCCTACCGGGTGGGCAAGTCCAACTCTGCACTGCACAACCTCACAGCGGATTTTGTCATCATCTCCGCCTCCGCCAGCGCCACCAGCCTCATCACCTTTAGGCCACCACTCCCGCTAGACAAGGTGGACGCGCTGCGCTCGGTGCATTACGTCAGCGCCACCAAGGTGGTCCTGGCCTGTGAGGAGCCCTTCTGGGAGCGGGATGGCATCCACGGCGGGGTCTCCATCACCGACGGGCCCTCGCGCTACATCTACTACCCCAGCCACAGCCTTCCCAGCGGCAAGGGTGTCCTGCTGGCGTCCTACACGCTGGGCGACGATTCCCTCTTCTTCGCGTCCATGAAGCACGACCAGGTGGTGGATACCGTCCTGGAGGACCTGGCGGCGGTGCACCAGGTGCCCAAGGAGGCGCTGCGGCACCTGTGCCCCTCCTCTGTGCTCAAGCACTGGTCTCTGGATCCCCTCCTCGGGGGCGCCTTCGCTGTGTTCACTCCCTACCAAGCTAAGGACTATGTGCCGCGGCTCTCCCAGCCGTCGGGCCGCATCCACTTTGCTGGCGAGCACACCTGCCTGCCCCCTGGCTGGATCGACACTGCCATCCAGTCCGGCCTCCGGGTAGCCAGGAGCATCCAGGCTGCTGTGGACCAGGAGGCCAGAGGGGGCAGGCCTTCGCCAACACCCAGAACAGTTTCTGACGTGGAAAGAAGTCGGGGGGAAGAGGCTCAGGAGACAGATCATCATTAGTCTGCCTGGCCCTCAATCAGCCCCTAAAATGGCAGCTAATGAGCCCAGCTGGAGAGCCCGCAAGAAAATCATTCCTTTTTCTTTCTTTCTTTTTTTTAAAAAAAATATATTTTATTGATTTTTTTTTACAGAGAGGAAGGGAGAGGGATAGAGAGTTAGAAACATCGATGAGAGAGAAACATCGATCAGCTGCCTCCCGCATACCCCCTACTGGGGATGTGCCCGCAACCAAGGTACATGCCCTTGACCGGAATCGAACCTGAGACCCTTCAGTCCGCAGGCTGACGCTCTATCCACTGAGCCAAACCGGTTAGGGCCATTCCTTTTCTCTGTGTCTCTCCCCTGCCTGCCCTTGAGGAGAAACAGCAGAGTCAGGGTGCAGTAGACCCCCTCATGAGACGGGGTAAAAGCAAGACCCTCCAAGTGGATGCCTGAAACCACAGATGGTACCAAAGCCTCTCTGTGCTATGTCTTTTCCTATATATACATACTATAAGTTTAATCTATAAACAGGGCAGTAAGAGATTAACAAAAATAACTAAAAATAAAATAGAACAATTATGACAATGTACTGTAAAAAGTGATGTGAGTGTGGTCTCTCTCCATTCATATCTTCCACCCACACATGTAATGCCTTTTCCATCTCACCCAAGCACTCACCACACACTGTGCCCAAACCGTTACAGTTTGAGGTGTGACAGCAAAGCTAGAACAATTTTATTTTTCCTTCTACACAATGTTATGTTCTTACCATAGATCTCAGCATATGACTTTTTGTCTGTCTTTATTAAGTCAAGAACTTTCACCTTTTCACTTAAAGGGAGCACTTTATGCCTTCTTGTTGGCATATTTGAATTGGCAGCATTGCTTTGGGGGCTATTATTAAGTAAAATGAGGCTTACTTGAACACAGGCACTGTGATACCATGACAGTCGATCTGATAATCCAGGTGGCTACTAAGTGATTAAAGGGCAGGTAGGGTATACAAGGTGGATACACCGAACAAAGGGATGATTCAGGGCTCAGATGGGACAGAGCAGGATGGAGCAAGATTTCATCACGCTACTCTGAATGGCACCCAATTGAAAAACTTATGGATTGTGTGTTTCCGGAAGTTCCCATTTAATATTTTTTTATCGTGGTCGACCACAGGTAACCGGAACCGTGGAAAGTGAAACCCTGAATAAGGGGGAAGGAGGAGAGACTACTATATATGAAGGGACAAGGAAACAATCAAGGTTGGAGAATGCTAGAATCAGCCCTTTGCAAGGAAAAAATTATTTCCTTCTGTGTAATAGAAACAAGCAAATGAGAAAGGATTCACACACTCTACTTTCTGTCATCTACAACTAGAAGCTCCTAAAGGGACAAATCCAAACCATAGCCACAGGAAACCACATCATGGCCACACATACTCACAGCGCACACAAATCTTTGCATGCCTGAGCCAGGGACCTCACATCTTGGCCCAACATGGGATCTAGGTGGCGAGATTGAGTTCTTTTCTACTCTTTTTGAGCCTGCCAGAGCAGAACCTTGATTTCCCAAGGATGCTCTTGGCCCATGGACTTTCCCTTCACCTCCCCATCACCAATCAGAACCCTCCTCCCCACCTCTGCTTGTGCAGTCCACACATCCCCCTGGGAGGATTCAAGCTCATCCTACATGCTCCCTCCCCACTCGGCTCCTCTCTAAAACCTGTCCGTCCTTCCAGGCCCAACCTAAGCTACTCCCCCTCCCCAAGTCCTCCCTTACCAGCCACATCCAAATCCCAGGGATTTCTCTCTTTGAACCCTGACCCTTCCTCCCTAGAGTTCCAAACATTTGGACTGCGGATCTTGTGCTGTTATATAATTCCTTCCTGATGGTGCATTATCTGTCCAACTACACTAAGAGCCCCCAAGAGCTAGAATCATATTTGTGTGCCTTTTTGCATTTTCCCTAAGTGTATTTGATTCCCTATAATTTGTCAGTTAATTTTTATTATGCATTTATGATGTGTCAGGCATGAGCCTTATTATCCAATTGAATCAAAACTCCACTCTGACCTATGTCTAAAACAAACAAACAAACAAACAAGACAGCCCAGCCATCGTGGCTCGTTGGTTGAACGTCGACCTAGGAACCCAGGAGGTCATGGTTGAATTCCCTGTCAGGACACATGCCCCGGTTGCAGGCTCAATCCCTAGTAGGGGGAGTACAGGAGGCAGTTGATGATTCTCTCTCCTCATTGATGCTTCTATCTCTCTCTCCCTCTCCCTTCCTCTCTGAAATCAATAAAAATATATATTTTAAAAAATGTGTATGGCAAGTAGACTGCACTACTTTCCAGACACATTTCTGAGCCTTTTACACATATACATACATGCAGATGTCTCACCATAACCCTATGATGTAGGTACTGTTTGCCCCTCATCTTACTGGTCACGAAAATGAAGTACGGAGAGGTTATCTTCCCAATGCCACATAGTATGAACATAGGGGAGTTATAATTAATCACACAAAATCCAATTCAAGTTGGATATTATAGACCTAAATGTGAAAGTTTTTTAAAAATAAAACTATTAGAGCTTTCTGATGGCGATGTCAGAAAATCCAGACCTTTCTCCTTCCACCTAAAAACACAACAGATTGACTGGGTATAGTGATGTGGGAGCTCTAGAAACCAGTCGAGGGGCTGCAACAACCAAGCAAATGCCCAACTGAGAAAAAGCAGATCTATGCCCTGGCCGGGTGGCTGGGTTGTTTAGAGCATCATCCCGACACCAGGATGGTTTCTGGTTCAATTTCCCTGCAGAGCACACACCCAGGTTGCAGGTTTGATTCTCAGTCAGGGCGTCCCATGAGGCAGCTGATTAATCTCTCTCTCTCTCTCTCTCTCACCAATAAAGCATATCCTTGGGTGATGATTTTTATAAAAAAAGAAAAACTAAAAGCAGTAGGTAGTTTCATGGTGTTTTTGCTCACCCTAGCGGACCCGTTCCCAAGCCCAGTACAATTAGGAGGAAGTCACCCAATTCTTAGTTTCTTCTCTGGAAAAGAATGGAATTTGTTTGCAATGTGTAGGCATGACTGGGAGCTGCCCAAGGGACTGATTTCTGTTCCATCTGACTCAGACAAGAACAGTGGCGTCGTTTGGAGGCTGCTGTGAGCAGTGGCACATGCCATGGCATCTGAAAACTGCAGAGGAACTACAGACCCAGGGGTGCTTGGAGGCAAGAGATGATAGGCAAAGGGATACAACAGAATATCTAAGGCCCTGAGAAGAAACAGAGGCGAGACCCTTAGGGAAATTAAGACATTTAAAAGCAGCTGGGTATACACATGAAAAGCCCACAGCTAACATCATACTCAATGACATATTTAAAGCTTTTCCTTTAAGATCAGGGACAAGACAATGCCCCTTCACCACTCTATTCAACATAGAACTGGAAGTCCTAGCCCGACAATCAGGCACAAAAAATAAATAAAGGCATCCAAATTGAGAAGAAAGAAGTTAATTATCTCTGTTCACAGACAACATGATCTTATATGTGGAAAAATCCTAAAGATTCCGCAAAACAATGGTTAGAAGTAATAAATAAATTCAGAAAAATTGCAAGATACAAAAATCAGTTGTCTTTCTATACACTTAATAATGAACCATTCAAAAAGGAAATTAAGAAAAAATCCATTTACAATAATATCGATATATATATTTAGGAATAAACTTAACCATGTGCTAAAAGACTTGTACACTAAAGACTACAAGATATTATTGAAAGAAATTTTAAAAAGATCCCAATTCATGAAAAGGCATCCCATGTCCATGGATTAAAAGACATAATATTGTTAAAATTTTGTCAATACTATTGTCAATACTAAAGCAGTCTACAGAGTTGGTATAATACCTATCAAACTCCTAATAATCTCTTTTGCAAAAATAGAAAAATTTATACCAAATTTAGATAGAATTTGAAGGGATCCTGAATAGTGAGAACAATAATAATTTTTTTAAAAAGTCAAAGCTCTTATAATTCCTGATCTTAAAACTTCCTACAAAACTACAGTAATCAAAGCAGTATGGTAGAAGCATAAGAATAGGCATATATTCCAATAGAATAGAATAGCCCAGAAATAAACCCCATACATATATAGTCAAATGATTTTCAACAAGAGTACCAAGGCCATTCAGTGGGAAAAGTCTTTCAATGAATGATGTTGGAGATTTCAACACAATTCTCTCAGAAACTGATTCAAAAAGCAGATTGAAAAATTCAGAAAGTATATGAAAGATTTAAAAAGGACAATAACAAAAATGAGGCATACATAGACATTGCCTCCCAAAACTGCAGAATACACATAATTTCCAAGCATCCAAGGAGGATTTGCAAAAACCAACCAATACCAATACAAAACCATAAAGCAAGTCCCAAATTTCAAAGGGTTGAAATCACATGGAGTATTTTCTCTTACCACAATACATTTAATCCACAAATCAATGTTTTAAAATATAACTAGAACAAATTAAATGGAGCAATATCCTGTATTCATACATAGGAAGACTCAATATTGTCAACATGTCGATTCTTCCAAACTTGATCTGTCGATTCAAGGCAATCCCAATAAAAATCCCAGGAAGTTATTTTGTGGATATCAACAAACTAATACTAAAGTTTATACGGAGCAGCAAAAGACCCAGAATAGTCACCACAATATTGAAAAAAAACCCACAAAGTTTGAAGACTGACACTACCCAACTTTAAGACTTACTATAAAACACAGGAATCAAGACAGTGTGGTATTGGTGAGAGAATAGACAAATAGATCAATAGAACATAGTAGAGAACCCCAAAATAGTCCCACGTAAATATAGTCAACTGATCTTTGACAAAGGAACAAAGGCAATGCCATTGCACTGCAAAGATAGTCTTTGCAACAAATGGTGCTGAAAAAAAAAACCCTGCACGTCCCCACATTAAAAAAAATTTAGACACAGACCTTACTCCCTTTAAAAAAAAAAAACCCTGCACATCCCCACATTAAAAAAAAATTTAGACACAGACCTTACTCCCTTCGCAAAAATTAACTAAAAATGGATCACAGAACTATAAAACTCCTAGATAATAACACACGAGAAAATTTAGATGGCCTTGGGTATGTATTCAACTTTTTAGATCCAATACCAAAGACACAATCTGATAAGCTGGACTACATAAAAATTAAAAACTTCTGCCCTGCAAACAACAATGTCAAGAATGGGAAGACAAGCCACACACTGGGAGAAAATATTTGCAAAAGACACATCTGATAAAGGATTATTATCCAAAATATACAAAGAACCATTAAAATTCAACATTAAGAAAACAAACAAATAGCTATAATAATCAAATCAAATATGGTGGAAATAAAAAAAATACAGAAACTGTGGGATCAGCTGTCTTCTTCTGAGTACACTGGAGAACCTGGTTTTTTTAAAAAAAAAGTATGACAAGCTTAGAACTCTAAATTCTCAGTTGAACAAATGGGTAGGGAGTTAGAAAACATGACTTCCCAGAGGAAATCCCTTATTTTGTGTAGCACAAAGTCTGATTTCTGAAAACCAAACTCAGATCCTGTTCCTGTGGTTAACCAAATGACATACAAATTGAATCCATAGCCTGGCTTATCATATAATTAAAGTTACAGAGTTGATAGAGAAAGACTTGGAATTTGAGAATTGTGAAAGAAATTTGAGAATTGTAAACATGTACAAGAGGGTATGAAATAAACCCCTAAAAAATTAAGGTATCTACCACCTTAGTAACATTTCTTCCTTCCATTAGTCTCTAACACATTAAAATATCCCCGCTAAGGTGCACATTGGCACATCCCCTCCAAGTAAAAGATAGTTGTTGCATCTGGCATCTCTGATCACAGTGAAAGAAGCACCTCTTTGGGTTTTGGAGGCAAAATACATCGAAGGCACCGTCTTTCTCAGTAGCTGCTATTTACTGAGCAAGGCATAAGACTGCCACAGGGGGGCAGTAGGGGGTCTTGGAAACTTCCTTGGTTTCAAACTGATATGGATGACCTTGAGTCAATTTTCTCACATACATATAAAGATAATCAAAAAACCTTCTTCATGAGATTATGGTAATTAGCCCTGGCTGGTGTGGCTCAGGTGGTTGAGTGTCGTCCTGTGCACGGAAAGGACTCTGGTTCGATTCCCAGTAAGGGCACATACCAGCGATGTCGTTGCTCGATTCCTGGTCAGGAACATACGGGGGGCCATGGATCGATGTTTCTCTCTCACATCGATGTTTCTTTCTGTCTCTCTCCTTCTCCCTTCCTCTCTCTCTCTCTCAAATCAATAAAAACATATTTATTAAAAATATTATGTTAATTATAAAATGAGCTAACATGTGATCAGGCTCTTTAAAGCACACATCCTCAAATGTTGTCTGCATCACTTTGCGATTTGATGGCAGTCCAATGACAATATTTTCATCAGCCCAGAAAGCAGAACTTACTCCATTAGGATTGGCAACAATTTGTTTCCTATTGAGTTGTAGCATAGAGACAGAGTGCATATAAAACATTAATTCAGAGTTGTTGTAATAATAATAATAATAATAATAATAATAATAATGCCATACCCTTCCTCTAGAACTCGAGTCAGAAATCGAATACTGGCAAAGTGGCCACTTAATAATAATAATGACACCCAGTGGAGCCTGAGATCTGCAAAGCTTCTACCTGCTGCTGTCTGTGGCTCGGCTTCGCATCCAGTAAACCCCTGGGTGAGAGGTGCACTAACTCCCCCTGAGCTCCCAAACCCTGGAAGGATGCGTTAGTTAGGGTTATTCTGAGCTCCGCCCACTCCACTTCTGAGAGGCGGGTGCTAGCTCTCTTCCCTGTCGGGACAGGTCGCATGTAGAACACCAGAGGGCGGCCACTCCCCACAAATCGCGGTGCTTGGGAACAAAGGCGCTAGACCTCAGGTGAAATGGGCACAGCCTCCTAGGCCTCCTCTTCTCCCTTCTCCTTCTCAGCTTGCACCACCCATCGGAACGGCACAGTGCAAAGGTCCATGGCTTTAGGGACAGAGACACCTGTGCCTGACACCCAATTTGGCCACTGACTTCCTATGGCCGTGGCTAAGTGATCTCACCTCTCCACGCCACGGTTTGCTCATCTGGAAAAACAGGATACAAAAATAGCACCTACCTCATAGGATTTCTGGAATAAGTAGGATGATGTGGGCAAGTTGCCATTGCTCAAATGTTAGCTATCCTTAGGCACCATAATAGTTCATCTGATTCGATTCTCACCCGAGTCCTGGCAGGCAGAGCAGCTAAACATGATTCTCATTTTTCAGATAAAGAAATTGAGGCTCAAAGGAGTTTCATGACCTACAGAATCTTGATGATAACAGTAGTTTCATTTTCCGTGCTTCTCCTGCAACCATTTTACAGTGATGGCCTCTCTTAAGAGACTTGCTTTTAACCCTTTTGGGATTCCGGGATTCTGAGGCCCAGAGAGGGCAAATACTTGACCGGAGGCTACACAGTGCACCAGTGGCCAATCCAGGACCCAGTGAGCCAGACTAGTGGGCTCCCAGCTGGGTGCTCTGGCATCTGCCCTGCGACACCCTTTTAGACACACTGACTGCTTGCTGTGGGGACCCAGCTGTGAGTCTTGTCTCCCTAACTAGACTGTGAGCTAAAAGGGGGAGAGGGGATTCCCGAGGAACGCATGCTTCGGTGGGAAAGCATCCGTGACATGCTGCTAGATGAGACAAGAGACCCACAAAACAGTGGGCACGTCATTCTAGCGTGCACCTGTGTACACGGGCTGAGGGAAAAGGTGGATGGTCTTAAAACACAAAGGTGAAAATGCTCATCTCTGGGTAGTGGAGTTACACGTGCTTTGTGTATGTTCCCTTGCACTTTTGTGTGCTTCTAGATTTAGCCAAGAAATGTGTCTTACTTCTATGATCATAACCAATGTCTGTATACATATGTGTTATACTATTTCAACTGTCCACTTAAAAAATTAAAATGACATTAACCCCTTCCCCGGCAGAAATGTGTATACTCGTTTTCACAAAATGTTCTTTTTCAGTCGTCGACGAGTATACTAAGAATATATGGTAAAAAAATATGGTTTATAGGAAGACGAGTTACAAACTGTTTTCATAACCAGCATCAAAAATACTATATAGAACCAAAATAAATTAGTCTGAAAAAGAAACGTTTTTAACAAAAAAATTGTTGGGGAAGGGGTTAAGAGTCAGGGATCTTGAGCTGTCTTCCACGTTATCTACTGTGGCTTTGGAAGAGCCTCCTAACCGCCGTAAGCTTCAGTTTCTCCAGCTGAAATACAGGGAGGATAACCCTCATCCCCCTTCACCCAGAGGCTCAGAACCTGCCCGGTTTGGCTGCCTGGAGCAGCTCTGAGCAGCTCCCTCTTCTCCCCAGGCAGTTGCAGCCCTCACCTCTGTCTCCACTCTCCTCATTCCATTCGTTAACCCCTTACCTGCTGCAGCTCTGGTTTTGCCCCTCTTTCCAGACTGGAATCTACCGGGGTCACTGGCAGCCCCCTCGTTGCAAAAACCAATGGCCCCAACATGTCTTTCTCTCTCGTTCTCTCTCTTTCTCTCCCCAAAGCCCTCTCTGGTTCCCTAGCGTGGGCTCTCTTGGCTGCACCCTCCTCCTTGAAGCCCATCGTCCTTTGCCTTCTCTGACCCTGGCTCTCCTCCGTTTCCGCAGCCCTCCCTTGTCCCAGGTGGTTAACTCATCTCCCAGGTACTTCTCTACCCGGCTCTCCACTGCAAACTCCAGGGAAGGCCCACCATGCCTGGGGAGCCTTTCTCAACGGCTCGCTCACACTCCACAGCCACAGCCACTCGGTGGGAGGGTTCTGCCCACCTTCCTGCAACACACCAGGCCTTCTGAGCCCTCCGCCTGGTTTCCTTCTTTATTCAGGGGGTGTCATCCTGGACCGCCACACCTCTCATTCGTGTGGGCTCCCCACGGTCTCCCTGCCTTCACTGTCTTTCCCTCCCGCCTAGCTGAGAATGCAGCTTACGTCGCCAGTATCATCCTAACTGTTACCGAACTGTTGCTCTGTGTCAGAAATTGAGAGCTTCATCTGTGTCCTTGTGTATTCATTTATTCCTCAAAACCACCATATAAGAGGAATAGTATTCATACCTCCATTTCAAAGATGGGGAAAGTGAGGTACGGCCTGTGACCCCTCCTGGTGTATGGGTAACTATAGTTACTGAAGTCTTGGAACTCAGACTTGGACACAGATGGTCTGATCTGGCTGCAGAGCACCTGCCCTAACCATTCTGCTACGCTGCTGATTTGCATCTTTTGCCAAAAACATCTGTAGGATAAAGTCCACCTTTATCTCTGGCCTCTGAGAACCCGCCTGTGTAACTCAGACACACTTTTTCAGTCCTATTGCCCACTGTGCCCAACTGGTGTCCTCCCAGCCCCCATCCTGACTGCATCCCTCACCTACCACTTTCACAGTTAACCTGTCCTCTGGCTACCCAGTGCCGGTCAGGCTCAACCCCATCTCCATATGTTCAACCCCCCCATCCTCCAAGACATCTCAAGTGCCTCTTCCTCCATGCGGAGCAGGCTGTGCTGGGAGACGGGGAACCTGAGCATGTGTCCCTTGACCTTCCAGAAGGTAAGTGGAGGATCTGGAGCCCTCACTGCAGGCCTCGTTTTCCCACCCATAGATGGAGGGGGTGGGAGTAGAGCAACTTTGGGAACCCCTCTTGCTCTAACAGTCTAGGACCCTATGCTTTCATGATCCCTGAAATGGAAGTGAATGTGCCCTCTTGAATCCCTTTAACATTCAGAGAATGGAGAGAATGTTAGGAGTGGGAAGGACTTCAGAGAAAATAGAATCCCACCCCCTCACTTTCCCCCCAGAGATGCTGAGGTCCAGGGAGGGGTAGGGACCTGGTTAACCATCTGGGCAGTGGTGGGAGGGAAGGCCGTGCTGCTGCTTCATGGAGGACCCATCTCAGCAGGTCCCCAGCCTCCAGAGAAACGGGGTGGGAGGCGCCTGAAGGGCAGAGGCTGCAGAGCCTGGCCTGCCAGCTCCAGGAGGCCTCGGTAGTTTTCCGTCACCAGCAGCCTGCTCCCCGTCCTCTGGCCCCCACATTCCGCTGCACACTCAGGCAGCAAAGTGGCATTCGGGGCCCCGTTGGGGCGGGGCAGCAGGGAGCCAGAGACGCAGACGCACATAAAGACTCACAGGTGCTGGTACAGCCACCATCATAGAGACCCAGAGAGATAACACAGGTCCCGGTGAGGCAGAGGCCCAGACACAAACAACGCACGCAGATGTATACACTCCCCCTGCCAGACATGGAGACCCATGCTCACAGTCACGCGCTAGTGAGACTGGCACACAGAGCTCTTCATCTCATGCACAGACACGTTCACCACAGACACGTTCATCGCAGGCACGTTCACGCCGAGGCTCACGTGCACACTCAGCAGACACCTCTCCACCAGCCCCTGCCACCCTCCCTCCTGCCCCTGAGCTCCCACACTGCCTGTAGGTCAAACATTGGTCCAGGAAAGGGAGAAAATTCCTGAGCTGCCCCAGGCTGGGGAGGCAGGACAGGAGCTAGACAAAACCCAGGCGCCCGCCAGGCTCCCTCTGCACTGAGAAGGCACCACGCTTGATTCCAAAGAATTCACTGGACCATCCCCACCCTGTTCCCAGAGGCCAGGGGAAGGCGGTTCTGGAGTACCACCCCCTCCATGACCTTTTCTCCAGCCCCTGGGATCCCCAGCGGTTACAGGCAGAAAAGAGAGGCATCTAGCAGCCCTTCCCTTGGTTCATTTTCCCTCTGATGCCCTCTCCACCCCCACCTGTGCCCTCCACCGTACCTGATTCCTCCACACACACACCTGGCTCCCTCACTCCATCCCCCAACTTCAACCCATTGGTTAACCATCTGAGGAGTGGTGGGAGGGAAGGCCGTGCTGCTGCTTCATGATTAACTCCACACCTTCACCGAGTCCACCACACTCAAGAACCGGAAGCACGACTCCTTGCCCCGATGGACCCTGGGACTTACACCTGCTCCATGGCCACCTGGTCCAGCAGGCGACCACATGCACATCCCCGCGTGGGCAGACAAGGGCTCCAGTTCCCGCCTCACCCACATTGTGTCTTGGAACCTTGGGCTGGTGGCCTCAACTCTTGGCGCTCAGCTCCCTCTTTTATTACATGGGGATGATGATGCCACCCAGCTCTCAACAATTCTACGGTTTATCAAAGGGCCTAACTTAGAACCAGGTTTTCACCAAGAAATGGGCTGCACGACGTTGGTTTAATGATTCAACCTCTCTCCGCCTTAGCGTCCCTGTCTGGATAATGTGATAACCCTGGCCAAGCGGGGTGGTGAAATGCCCTGTCTGCAGCAGAGGTCCTGACGCGGGAGTCCCACCCATGGCTCCCCTCCTCTGCACCCACCTCCTTCCCATGCAGCCTGGCCGGCAGGCGCAGGCTGTCAGCCGAAGGAATTTACCGCCCAAGAGCCTGATGGCTGCCTGTGTCTGCACAGAGGCCGCCTTGTCCCTCTGGGGACCCGAGACCGTGGTGCCAGCGGCCACCCCCCTGCAGCCTGACCCAAGCCCGCTTCAAGGCCTGGCGTTGCGCCCAGGTCCCCCCTCCCACACAGCTCGCTCCCCAGCCTCCCAGGGCACACAGTTCCTGTCCCATCTCCCCACCAGCCCGCTCACACCCCACCCACCCTCGGGCAGGAGCACGAGGCTGCCCCTGAAGCTGGGCCCCTATCCCTCCCCAAGCGAAGGCCTGGCCTCTTGCACCTACCCCCATCCTGGGCATCCTGACAGATGACCTCAGGTTTCCCTGGAAAAAGCCTTGGAATTTGGGAGAACCTCTCAGAATGAGTTCAACTGAGGATGACGGCGGGGTGGTGGGGGTGGGGTCTGGGTGAGTGTGTTTCCTGCTGGGATGGGCTCTGGGGGATCCTGGTCAGTTGTGTGGATTCAGTCAGGGTGTTCCCAGTCTGAGCTGGAGATCAGGCCAAGGATTGTTATCTGGTCCAAGGATTGGAATCTTCTCTGTGTTCAGGGTTGGGGTGTTGGACCCTCTCTGGGTGTTCTCGCCGGAATGTTGGCATCTTCCCTGAGTTCCCGGGTGGAGTGTGTGGGGGGGATGGTCCTCTCAGACGGCTCCGGGTTTGCACTGGAAGCCGATCCAGGTGAACCTGGCCCAGGTGTTGGCATCTTCCTGAGCGCTCCGAGTCCGGTGTGGTCTTCTCCAGGCCAGATTGCTGGGCTTTCTCTGGCCTGGCGGTTGGAAACCCATCCAGTGTACGTGGCCCAGTGCGGTGGACCTCATCTGGGAGTCCGGGGTCTGGGTTTGGAGTCTGCCCTGGAGGCTGCTTGGGTTTTGTTTGGGCCCAGACCCTCTTACTGGCCTGAAGGCAGACATCATGGCTAAGTCCCCAGGTCACCAAGACCCTCGTGGGACCAGCTAAAGGAGAGCCCCTGGCAGCTCAGCTTGCCATCCCTTCTCAGAGCCCCGGAAGTGGAGGCAGACCCAGACCAAGCTGGGAATCAGTCATGACTTCACCCTGCCCAGAGGCGTGTCCCTTCTCTTCTCCAGCTTCAATTTCCTCCCCACGAAAATGAAAGAAGTGCATCTGATATTCTCCAAGGTCCCCTATACCACCTTCTCCCTGGTCCTCACCTACACGCACACATGCAGCGTACTTATTCTCGCCTCTTGACTTTTGCCCACTCTGATCTTCCTGCCTGGAATGCCTTCATCTTTCCTTCCCCTCTCCAGCCTCAACCTCTTTCTTCTAGAAAATTCCCTCCACCCCTCTCCCCTTTTCCAGGCCCAGGGTGTGAGCTGTTCTTGCTCTGAAACAGACCACAGGCAGCCATACGTCCTCTTCTGGTTCTCTCCATCCTGCTGGCAGCACTCTGAGGGCAGGGCTTGCCTCCTCCCGGCCCCACTCTGAAACCTCCTTCCAGCTGGGCAAGGGGCGCAGGGTCTCGGGCTCAGCTCAGCCACCACCCAGGCTGGCAGGTGACCCTTTAAGAAGGAGGAGAATCGCCTTAGTCTGTAATACACCGGATGGCGGGTGGGCGCTAAGCGGATCTGGGAGCCCTCTCCTGCCCGCACCAATGCTCCTTCCAGGCCACTGCACGCATGTGACAGCCAGTCTGGGGCACCAGGGAGCCCTCAGGACCACGTGGTTCCAGGCAAGCAGCCGCACACTGACTGCCCAATTCTACCTCCCCTGGGCGGCCGTGTGCCCAGCAGACGGAAGTCAGAGAACTCCGAAGGAGGAGTGATTCAGAGCAATTACCCTGTCCTCTGGACCAGCGGCACAGGCAGGCATGTGAGCATGAGTGTCCACGTGTGTGCATACACACGCAGATACGCACACGCACTTCTCGTGGAGAGGAAACGGAGCCAGATTCTAGGCTGGGCACGTTACAAACATTCCTACAGAGCTTTGTAGGAATCATTAGCCCCATCTGCAGAGGAGGAAACTCAGGCTCAGAGCAGGGAGGGGCTAAGCTGAGATATACACACAGCTATAGTGTGAAATCGGAATTCAAAGCCATGCCCTTTGCACACATACATTCATATACATGAATATTCTCATTCTCTCTCTCTCTCTCTCTCTCTCTTTCTCTCTCTCCTCAACTTTCACACACTTCTGCTCAAGCCCTACACAGGGTCATTGAATAGCTAAGCTAGAAGGTAACTTAAGAAATCATCTTGTCTATGCCATTCCATTTTACAGAAGGAGAGGGGAGGGGATTTAAGTTTTCAAGACAGTTAGGATGAGTCAGAACCAGAACTTAAATTGACATTTGTCGTCACACAGAATCACGTGTACACACATCCACATACCACACAGCTACCCAAGGGTTCTAACAAAACCCATGAATGCACCCACTGACAGTCATTCCCAGCTCACAGAAATCCTTACTCGTTTTGCACGCCTGCACACATGCCATTGCACACATCTGCTTATCACACACGCCATCATATATGGTATCACACAGTGCACACTCGTGTACATGCATTCACACACAATCTTCACACTCACGTACCTACTCATGCGTACACACTCATCCGTGTTCCCTCACTCCCACACTCACTGTACCCACCCTCCTGATGCAGGAGAGAGAAGTGGACCCTGGATGGATAGCGTTCAGGCTGGACGCGGGGGTGGGAGCTACACACTGAGCCTGACATTAGTGGGTGCGCCCTGGCGCGGCCATGGGCAGCCCTGGGAAGTCGCTCTGCCCACAGTTCCCCACAGGCTTAGGCAGCTCCCCTTGGCCAGACCTAGCAGGTCTCTAGAAAGTGCTGACTCAAAAGCCAGGAGTGGCCAGGCCAGGCTGGTGGCAGGGCTGGTCCTGGCTTGTGAGCTATTTGTCTTCTGCCTGGGTCTGTATCGTGGGCTCTCCTTCCCCAAAGGGCCAGGCCCTGAGTCACGTGGCCTCTTCCTACAGCCACTGCGGGTGAGGATCGAGGTGCCAGGATCTGGGAGCAAAGCCACCAGAGCTGCCGATGGATTTGCCAGAGTTGGTGAGCCAGCTAACTCAGGCTTCCTAAGGACACTGAGATGGGCCAACAAGGCCACCGAAGTCTTCCTCGGTGCCTGGAGTGTTATGTATGCACCAGTACAAACTAATCCCAAAACCTAGCCCGTGAACGGTGCCAGCGGTCCAAGTTCTCTAACAGATGCTCTAAGCCGGACAGACCAGACACATGAACAAATAGTTACAATGCAGGGTCTGGGGGCTTTAACGCAGAGATAGATGGAGCATGGCGGGAGCACGGGGCAGGGAGCAGCCAAGTTGGACCAGAGATGGGGCCACATGTCCTGGGTCTCAGTGGTGAGTCAGAGTTCACCAACAAGCTTTCCAGAGGGAAATCTGTGTATCTGTGTTTCAGGGAACAGAGGGCAGCCTCAGTGTGGGCTGAAGTGGAGGAGTGGAAGGGAGGCAGGGGCTGAAGGTATAGGAACTGAGGTCAATTGGAGTCAGCCATTCAAACAATTTTTATCAGGTATCTGTGTGTGCTAGATTGTGACACATAAAATATACAAACCTGTCTCTCAAGAGCTCAGGTTCAAGGGTCCCAAATTCAAGTAATATAGATGAGTGAAACAGGAGGGTATACACAATAGGGAATGGTGGGGCTTGTGTCTAATAAGTGAGTTCATGCCCTGTCTAAAGCTTTTAGGTCCAAGGATATTTGTCAATCCTGGGGCAGCCAAAAACTGATTTGCGGCTGGGTTCAGATGACAGACCCTGAACCTGCAAACCTTGGTTCAAGTCCCCAGAACCCAGGCCCTAGAAATGGAGCTAAGGAGTTTGTGCCTGACCCTAGAGCTGGACTTGTCACAGCAGCTTCCAGGAGAAAGCTCTCTCTCTGTGACCGTTGGACATAACAGGGCTGTGTGTGTGCTGTCCAAGGGCCCTAACGACAAGGACAGCATTCTGCTTTGTCCCCTCATAACTGCTTCCTGGCAAGGGTGACTCTGTCCTCACATGAATCTTCTTCCTCACCCCCTTCTCCTTCCCCAACCCCAAACTCTCCTTTTTCTAGCCACAACTTATATAGAAAAACTGACTAGATTGGGTCCTCCTATTTCTCTCTTTGAGCCAAGGCCCCCACAAAAGAAATGCCCAACACACACACACACACACACACACACACACACACACTTCTCTGTAAGGTGAGGGGCTTAGACTAGCTGATCTAGGAATGATTCTCTATGTTCCATCTCATGGTGATGTCAGAACAGCCTTAGAGATGAGAACGTCTGACTTGGGGTCCTGGTTCCTCTGAAGTTCCTGGGGGCACCCTGGGGGCTAGATTGGTGTCCAGGCAGGAGTGGAGAGCCCCTGGGTCCACACGCACTTTCCCCTTGCATGGCCAGGCACCCAGCACAGCCTCCCCACTCCCCCGCACCACATAACAGGCCCCAGATGCTTGGCTGTGGAGCCTGGGAGCTGCCTTGGGCACAAACTGGCATTCCTCCCACCCCCCACAGCCACCGCCTCTCTCCTGGACCCTCATTAAATTATTCCACCCACTGCCCCAGGCTCAGGCTCCCTTTGATGTGTGCCCATCCAAAGCTTCAGTGGCCAAGACCCAGGCTCCTCACATCAGGCAGGGCTAATGGGTTCCGACAGCTTCCCTGGGGTCCCATGGTGGTAGGGACACCAACACCCACACTCACACCAACAGGACATATGCTCAGGCTCATGAACAGCCAGAGATTCCCACACTTACATACAATACCATCATACACACACACACACACACACTCACCTAGTCCTAGTGGGTCCTGCACCGTCTCCCAGGCACGTGCACCCTGGCACACACACTTGCACTCAAACACACCCGAGCGCATATATTCCTGTACACACACATTCACACACACTCATGTACAACACTTGCAGCGCACACACCTTTACACACTTGTGATCTCGCACACTCACATCACTGCACCTGGGCTCTCCCATGGGGCCTCCTCTACTTTCTTCCTGCCCCTCGGCTGGCACGTGCGGTCCTCTGCGAGCTCACCCGACCTCCCATCCTCATTTTTCAGAGGCCAGAGCATGCTGATTATGAAGCCAGGCAGCCTGACTCCAGTCCTTGGGCGCCCCGTTTAGAAGCTGTGTGACTGGGCCAGCTCTTAACCCCTCTGGGCCTCTGCTTCCTTTCCTGCCGAAAGGGAATGATGACAGCATCTTCCTAGGGCTGTGGCGTGACTTCAGAAAGGTCCTGTCCTGGCAGGTCCTACTTCTTCTTGGATCAGGATTACGAGATGCTCACGATGTGAGAAACCATTGAACATAAAGAGAAGAAAGGCTCACCCCAGCCGGTTGGGCTCAGTGGAGAGAGTGTCAACCTCAGACTGAAGGGTCCGGGCTTGGTTCCGGTCAAGGGCATGTACCTCGGTTGCAGGCTCGATCCCTCGCCCTGGTTGGGATGTGTACAGGAGGCAACCAATCGATGTGTCTCTCTCACATCAATGTTTTTCTCTGTGTGTAGCTCCCCCTCCCTTCCACTCTCTCTGAAAATCAATGGGAAAATATCTTCAGGTGAGGATTAACAAAACAAAAAAAGAATAAAGGTTCTGTACTTACCCACTTAGAAGAGTGCCTGATGCATAAGAACTCAGCCAACATTGGCTGCTGTCTCTTGCCCTCCCTTTCACACCCCGTGTCTCAGCCATAACAAAATCATTAAGTTTCCTAAACATGCCAACCAACTATAGGCTCTGACCATTCACATCTGGTGCTCCTCCACTTGGGACATCTCTTCCCCACTTCTCACCGCCTCCTCCATCTGCCTGGTGAGCTCCTACTCACGCTTTAAAATCCTACTTAGGGGCCTCTGCCCACAGGGAGGCTTCTTCATCCTCCCCAGCAGAATTGATCACTGACTGCTTTGTGTCGCACCCCTGACCGGAACTGTCCCTTTCCCTGGACCGTGTGCTCCTTGAGAACATGGGACCTTGTGAGATTCACCTCTTTAATCCTGTACCCAGCACTGGACATGGACCCTAATGAGCATGGGTGGTACTTGAGGGAGTAAATAGTGCTCCGTCACGATGGGGTATAAACAAGGAGCCTTGTGCAACCGACTGGTAAATGTTAACTGTGTAGCCTGAAGTCTTGATATAAAC